>NW_012287875.1:0-1324 GCF_000151885.1 Dipodomys ordii
GAAGGGAAGGGAGGGAGGGAGGGAGAAGGAAGGGTGGGAGGAAGGAAGGGAGGGAGGGAAAGAGGGAGGGAAGGAAGGAAGGGAGAGACGAAGGGAGCTAGGGAAGGAGGGAGGGAGAGATGGAGGATGGAAGGACAGACAAAAGGAAAGGAGGGAGAGAGGGTAGGGGTGGGAAGAGGAAAACAAGAAATGTACTTATTACCTAACATGTAACTGTAACCCCTCTATACATCACCTTGACAATTAAAAAAAAAAAGAAAAAAGACCTTTTAAACTAAACAGAATTAGAGAAGTAGACTAGTTGATTCCAGCTTTGCTTGTTCAGAAGAAAGAAAGGGCTAGAGGGAGACCCTTTTGAACTGCCTCTTCACCCAACTGATTCTTACCAATTTGTTTTACTAGCTCCTCGGAAGAAATGGCTGTAGCAAGCAGTATCCTTGTTAATTAAATATAGTACAGCAAAGAGCCCCCATTTGGTTTTGTCCCTGTCCTCATCATTACATTTCCAAATTGACATGGCATACTGTCTCTGAAAGACTTCCTGGAATATGAAATTTAAGGTGATACTATAAAAAGACATGGAAGCTTTTAAAAATTTAACTTAAAGGAAACCCAATCACACTAATAGGCATTTTCCATGACAGAGTGGTCTTTTAAATTTATTCTCCTCTTCTCCAGTGAAGGTTATCACTCCTTTCTTGAGATTTGCCTTGAGTATTATTATGAGGAAAAGTGAAGTCATATCACTTGCAGCCAAACAGATGCATTTGGAGGGCATCATACGAATGAGACAAGACATAAAAGAAAAATATATGTCTTCACTTGTATGTGAAAACTACAGCTTAAAAGACATTCATGGAAAGTTGCATCCCTCTATGGACAAACACTGAACATGAACCATGAACGTAAGGCACTACTTAGGGGGAGATAGGGAAGGGAAAAAGGGAAATATAGGGCAAATAATTCTGAAATACATTTTTTTAGGGCCGGACGTGGGGCCTGAACTCTGGGCCTGAGCACTGTCCCTCAGCTCTTCAGCTCAAGGCTAGTGCTCTACCACTTGAGCCACAGCGCCACTTCCGGCTTTTGTTCTTTTTTGCTGATGTGGTGCTGAGAGATGGAACGCCACGGTCTCATGCCTGCATGGCATGCGCTCTACCACTGAGCTACCTTCCCAGCCCCTTTAATACATCTTTAAAGAGGATGAGTATGGTGGAAATGCATCCTCTCCCACCTATGAAAATGCACAGTGAAATCTGTTGGAAATTGTCTTGGGGACTTAGGGAATGGAAGAAAGGGGCGAGGTGGATCAGACTATTTTAAC
>NW_012287876.1:0-1363 GCF_000151885.1 Dipodomys ordii
TTTATTGAACAGAGTCTTGCTATGGAGTCCAGGCTGAGTTTAAATTTGTAATCTTCTTACTTTACTTGTATCTTAAGTGCTGAGATTACACATATGAGCCATCATGACCAGCTAGTGAATCTATCTTTAGAATCTGAAACTTAGGGGGCTGGGAAGGTGGTTCAGTGGTAGAGTGCTTGCCTTGCATGCAAGAGGTCCTGGGTTTGATTCCTCAGCACCACATAAACAGAAAAAGCCAGAAGTGGCACTGTGGCTCAAGTGGTAGAGTGCTAGCCTTGAGCTGAAGAGCTGAGGGACAGTGCCTGGGCCCAGAGTTCAGGCCCCATGACCAACAAAATATAAAAAGGAATCTGAAATTTAGGAAAGG
Organism: Dipodomys ordii; assembly: GCF_000151885.1. Classification (NCBI taxonomy): domain Eukaryota; kingdom Metazoa; phylum Chordata; class Mammalia; order Rodentia; family Heteromyidae; genus Dipodomys; species Dipodomys ordii. Next base: position 368 of record NW_012287876.1, read on the forward strand.
AATTATGTATTATATTCTTGAAATCTTAACTCATCATTGGATCTATTTTCATACTGACCACAAATATGTGACATAAAATTATTCAGATGAAGTTCTGGGATGGTGCATTCTCTCAAGGTGAGATTTAGTTTAGTGAGTTACATTTCTCATTGCCCCATTTGTTAGGAAATGGAAAGGCTCGGAAAAAGTTATATTAAGTGAAGTAAGCCAGGCCCAAAGAAACATAGGTCCCATGGTTTCCCTTATTTGCAATATCTAGTGATATGTCTGAGTCAAGCAGAAAAGGTCAGATAATGTGATGTTAGGGAAATGAACCCTAAGATATGTATTCAAATGTTTTTTTTTTCTTTCATGTGATTGTTTCTAATGTATTTATAAGATTATTTCTTTGTTGCTTTGTATGTCCCTTCCCCACAGTATAACCCCTGCTTTCACTGTATTTGATGTCAGTATAATTTGTGGAGGGGAAGGGGAAAAACAAGTCGTTTAAATAAGGATACAGGTGGACCTGTTGCAACAACGAGAAGTACAAGTTGTTATGTCGAAAACGAACTTTACAATTTTGGTGTGGGGGGCGGGGAGGATTGGGTGGGGGGGGGCAGGGGGAGGATGGGAAGGGGAAACAAAGGAGGAGGCTACAATGCTTGATAAGAAATGTACTCATTATCTTGCCCATGTAATTGTAACCCCTCTGTACAGTATTTTCACAATAAAAAATAAACAAAATTAAAAAAAAGAAAATTCTGGCTCCATACCATATTCAGGAAAATGGGGATTATTTTGAATTCCAACAATTGAAAATATAATTCTATTATCATTACACATAGAAGACTTATCGATAAGACACTTCACATCAATAATGCAATGTAGTCTGGACGCATACAATATCTAGAATTATAATCTTGATCTTAAAATTGATGTAGCATCCTTCTTCTAGTAGGAGATACCTAGAATCCTTTCTACTCATAGTCTCTATTAATTTACATTCTGCAACAC
>NW_012287877.1:0-989 GCF_000151885.1 Dipodomys ordii
GTCCACTTATTGTACCATTACTTGGCAGCTAGGGGACGAAATTATTAAAAAAAATATTTCAGAACTTAATGTCTTCCCTCCAAGAGCTCAGTTCTGTAACCTCAGTGACAGGAGTTGCGCTTCCCAACAGAACCCAAAGGGTCACGTCGATGCTGCCTTCCTCCAGTGGTCCATGATCAGATCTAGAGATCATCTCCTCGCCCAGGCCATCTCTAGGGACCAAGGCAGCCCCCTCCCCCACGTCTCTCCCCCACCCGCCCCGTCTCCATCCCACCCCTCCCTGGCTGCTCTCTTGGGTCCAGGGTCAGGGCCTTGAAGGGCCGGGAAACCAGGCCATCTGGGGAGATCTGCTCTTCCATCTCTGGGGCCCCGGAACGGCTGCGGCTTCTAAGAGCGCGCCGCCACCCCCGCGGGCCGGCCCAGCCGAGAGGCCCGGCCATCTGCCGGGAGGCCAGAGCGGCTCCGCGCCGGGGGCGGGGCCGGGGCGGGGCGGCGTCGGGCCGGGGGCGGGGCGGCGCCGGGGTCGGGGGCGGGGCGGCGCCGGGGTCGGGGGCGGGGCGGCGCCGGGGTCGGGGGTGGGGAGCAGGCCCGGCGGCATCCCAGCGCCGGGAGCGCCGCGGCCACCGGAAGAGTCGCGGTCGCCCGCCTAGCCGAGGGATAGGGGAGCGGAAGCGGCGGCTTTAACCAGGGCTTTTATTTTTTAGCGGCTGTTTCTTAAGCCTCTCCATGGCAGATCTTATCACCTTACTGGTTTTAGGCTGTGCCACTCCCACATATGCTTTGAACTGCTCCTTATGTTCAATTGGACATGTCAGACAAGAAATAATGACGTATTTGTTTTTTTTTTGCTTTTTTTTTTTTGGCCTGTCAAAGCTACAGGAATGATTGAGTCAACCCTGTTGAATACCACACTATTAATCTGAATGGTGATTTACTCTGACCAGTACTCTCAAGCTCTACACCTTCATTGCTGCTTAGAATATCTGATT
>NW_012287878.1:0-881 GCF_000151885.1 Dipodomys ordii
AGGCATGGTGCCATGTCTAAACATCAAATGGCATGATGAAAAAGCTTGCCGGATAAAGATCGTGAAGGTATTGGGAGAGCAATGACGCATCTACTGCCGAGTGAAGGGTCGTCCCAATGATGTTCAAAGAGATCGTCGAAATCAGCCCTGTAGGCCCCTGCTTAGCCGTGGTGAGCTCGGAGGCGGCAGCAGCGCAGTTCCGGGCTCAGCTTAGCTAAGATCATCTAAGTTCAGCGCATCCTCCGCCGCCGCCGCGGCCGGGAGGGGGGAAGGGAGGCTGGGCTGCAGCGGGGGGGGGGGGAGCCCGGCCGGAGGGGAGGGCCCCGCCGCGCCGCGGCCCGACGCCCCGGGCACCTACTTTCCGGATGCGCCGCTTCAGCAGGGCTTCGGCCGCGAACACCCGCTCCCCCACCGCCGAGAGCTCCATGTTGACTCGCCGCTTCCCCCTCGGCCGCTTCCAGGAGCAGAAAAGCAGCAGCCAGCGCGCGACAGCCCATAATACTCTCCCGCTGACGTCAGCTCTCCGCCCGCCCCGCGCCCGCTCCCTCCCGCGGCCCCCGCCCTCGCGGCTGCGCTCCGCTCCCTCCTCCCCCGCCCCGCGCTTCCTCCCGCCCCACGTGTTGCTAACGACGTTGCTAAAGCCGAGCCGCCGGGACCGGCTCCTCGGGCGCGGATTGGACAGGCTCTAGGCCACGCCCCTCGCCCTGCCTCCCCCGCGTTGCTACGTGACCCGCGTTCCAATCGCCAGGGGGCGGAGCCCAAATTGACTCAAGAGACTGAGCGCGCGGAGGTGGGGGCCGCCGGCGGAAGTGACGCCGCGGGGAGGGCGGGCCCGGCCGCTGTCAGTCTGGGAGGCTGGCCGGGGGGGGCGTACGGGGGGG
>NW_012287879.1:0-3793 GCF_000151885.1 Dipodomys ordii
TGGCAATACTTCCCAAGGCTATCTATTTTTTCAACGCAATACCTATCAAAATTCCAACCTCATTCTTCAAGGAAATAGAAGAGGCAATCCAAAAATTCATATGGAACAATAAAGGACCCCGAATAACAAAAACACTCCTCAACGGAAAGAACACTGCTGGAGGAATATCAATACCAAATTTCAAACTCTACTACAAAGCCATAGTAATCAAAACAGCTTGGTACTGGCGTAAGAACAGACCTCAGGACCAATGGAATAGAATTGAAAACCCAGAAATGAACCTACAGACCTATAGCCATCTAATCTTCGATAAGGGAGCTAAAACAATAGAATGGAAGAAAGACAGCCTCTTCAGTAAATGGTGCTGGCAAAATTGGTTAACTACATGTAGAAAACTAAAGCTAGATCCTTATATATCACCCTGCACCAGAATCAACTCCAAATGGATCAAAGACCTTGAAGTCAAAGCAGACACTCTGAAAACATTACTGGATGGAATAGGAGAAACCCTAGGTCTCCTTGGCACAGGCCGAAATTTTTTGAATAGAGACCCGGAAACACAACAAATCAAAGAAAGGTTGGACAAATGGGATTGCATAAAGTTGCAGAGTTTCTGCAGGGCAAATGACATAACTAGCAAGATCAATAGAAAGCCCACGGATTGGGAGAAGATCTTTACTAGCCATACAACGGACAAGGGTCTCATATCTAAAATATACTTGGAACTCAAAAAATTAAACCCCCCAACAACAAATCCTCAAAGAAACAACTGCCCAATAAATAAGTGGGCGAAGACTTAAAGAGAAACTCCTCTGAAAAAGAAACAAGGATGGCCAATAAACACATGAAGAAATGTTCAACATCCCTAGCCATAAAAGAAATGCAAATCAAAACAACATTGAGATATCACCTCACCCCAGTTAGAAAGGCAAAAATCAAACACTCTAACAACAACAGATGCTGGAGGGGATGTGGACAGAAAGGAACCTTACTTCATTGTTGGTGGGAATGTGGACTTGTTCAACCACTTTGGAAAGCAGTATGGAGGTTCCTCAAAAGACTTCACATAGAACTCCCCTATGACCCAGCAATCCCACTTTTGGGCATTTAACCAAATGTTTACAAACAAGACCACACTAAAGCTACCAGCACAACTATGTTTATTGCAGCATTATTTACCATAGCTAAGATATGGAACCAACCCAGATGCCCCTCAGTAGATGAATGGATCAAGAAAATGTGGTATATATACACAATGGAATTCTATGCCTCCATCAGAAAGAATGACATTGCCCCATTTGTTAGGAAATGGAAAAACTTGGAAAAAATTATATTAAGTGAAGTAAGCCAGGCCCAAAGAAACATAGGTCCCATGGTTTCCCTTATTTGTAATATCTAGTATATGTATGAGTCAAGCGGAAAAGGTCAGATAATGTGATGTCAGGAAAATGAACCCTTAGACATGTATTTTAATGTTTTTTCTTTCATGCATGTGTTTCTAACGCATTTATAAGACTATCTCTTTGTTGCTTTGTATGTCCCTCCCCCACAGTATAACCCCTGCTTTCACTATATTTGATGTCAGTATAACTTGTGGAGGAGAAGGGGAAAAAACAGTTGTTTAAGGATACAGGTGGACCTGATGCAACAACGAGAAGTATAAGTTGTCACGTCCAAAACGAGCTTTACAACGTCGGTGGGGGGGGGGAGGAGGAGAAGGGTTGGGATTGGGGGGGAGGGGGGAGGCTGGGAAGGGATGTGAAGGGTAAACCAAAGGAGGAGGCTGCAATGCTTGGTAAGAAATGTATGCATTATCCTGCCCATGTAATTGTAACCCCTCTGTACAGTATGTTCACAAATAAAACATAAATAAAAAAATGCTAACCATAAAAGGTGATGAATGTACTACTTTGCTTGATTGTAATCATTTGTCAATATTTATATATAAATATATGCATATATATCAAAATAATGTTGTATACTTTAAGTACCTATATATTTTGTTTTCCAATCTATGTGGGTGGACAAATAGCTAAACATACTTCTTTTCTGAGACAGGGTTTCTCTTTGTAATCCAGAGCAAGCCTAGAACTCAAGATCATTTGTTCTAGCCTCCCAAGTACCAGGATTACAAATGGGTAACTGGTAAGACCACACATAATATTAGTAATATTTTACACAAAAATTATTATACATCAATTTAACTTAATTAAATTAATAATTTTTATTAATTCTTCAAACTTTTTAAGGAATGCATAGAAAAATATTAAAATTGGCATCCTTGCTAATATTGTGTATTTTATATTATTTTCTCATTTACATTGCTTAATTCCCTCATAAACAAAGATGGTGGAGATAGAATGGAGAATTTAGACTAAATGAAAACTAGATTTCTAGTGTTTGTAGCCTGTTTTACAGAACTAATCACACATTTCTTATATTCCTTTGAAAATATAAAATAACAATTACAAAATGAATTAGGCAGCAATTGCTAGAAGCGAGAGTTAAAAGTTCATGGCTAATGTTTAGACAGAGTCTTTCTTGGGAGAAAGAACTGAAAATCAGCTAAAGATGTTAATTGGTAGCAACCAAAACCATTAAGTATTCTAAGTATGAGACCAAGGTTCATGACACTTTGAATTATAAAAATTTGTCTTGCCTGTGGAATCATTTCCCAATAGAGTACTAATATATTAAAATAACTAATATTTACTAAAATTGAAGTCCATGCCTAGTAGTATTTGAAAGGATTTAATAAGGATTAACCCACCTCCCTGTTACCTTTAAAGACAGCAGTGACAATGATCACCATTCTGAAAATAGGAAAACCAAAGCATAGAAAAGTGAAAAAAAATTATCTGAGCTATAAAATTAGCAACCATAACACCAGAAATCAAATCCTGTAGCCTTTTGTGAAAGCCCCCCTTAAACCTGTGTAGTATGGATAGCCCTGAAAGCATTCCTTCTTTGGCATTCCATGGAGGTTTATTTATGCATTTACATGTAACTCTACAAGAAAGCCTCTTTAGCATATGTTAGCCTATGTATAATTTTTTTGTCTCACCAACAAAAATCTCTATACATCCTAATGTTTCCATAACAACCTGAACTTTCTCTAAGCAAAGTGCTCATTACACAGTATTATGCCAGTATGTTTCTCCCCTGTGGTCAGAAGACAAAGATGTCTAGAATTCCAAAGCCTTGCTTAGTCAAGTACCTTACTCAAATATTTCACACATAATATACCTCTAACAACTTTTGAAGGAAGTGAAAATGAATAAATGGAATTGGCATGAAGAAGGAGGAGGAGGAGGAGGAGGGGGAGCACAAATAAGATTTAGCTCTTAAAGAGACAATTACTTTTATACTGCTGAGCCTGAATCTTCATTGACACTAAGCAGAGATGGCAATGCGAGAGAGCACCATTCCTTTTACTTATTTGAAAGTCGTTCTTACACTCTTCTCCACTGTGTCCTCATTTCACAGAAGCCAAACAAATCCTTCTCAAAATAAAACTTCAAAAGGATTAAATGGGAATAGCTTCTATGTTTCCTCTACAATATACCTCAAAGGTGTATTTAGCCACTCTATTTACGAGCCAGTTCGGAAATCTTTCCAAAATACATAGAGCATTATCTATGGACTGTATTTTTTCGATACTTACAATTGAAAGCAACAAAATTATCTTTGGTTTTGATCCAATGTCAGTTATTGGATCAAAATAGTAAACATACTGAAATACATTAAATATTAAAATATTTAATGAAATATTGAAATGTAGAATATTTAATAT
>NW_012287880.1:0-875 GCF_000151885.1 Dipodomys ordii
TCTCTCCCTCTCTCCCTCTCCCCCTCTCCCTCTCTCTCTGTCTCTCTCTCTTCCTCCTTTGCTTTTTTTTTGTTTCAGCCTCTTTTTTTCTTCTTCAGATTCTGACATGGAAAATTATTTTTATTATAAAAGTTCCAGCTGACCACAGGCAATCATTGTAGCTTCTCCAGTTAGTTTAAAACTGTTCAGGGATAAGAGGAAATGTGATTCCCTGAGCCCCCGTCCCCTGCTGAGCACACTTGGCTGTGTTTGGGTTTCCTGGAAAGATTTAGGGGTGGGTGTGTGTTTTAAAACAACAGTCCTTTTGTGGGACACTTACCTCTTTCTCTTGTTCTCTGTCCCGCATAGCTAGTTACAGTTGGCTCTTTTTCTTTCTGAGTATTGTGAAAGCACAAAAAGTTTTCTGGAGAGAAGTCCATTAATTATTATTATTTAAGGTGAACAACCAAAAACTTTCCTGTTTGGTGTGCAGTAAATGGTGTGTGTGTGTGTGTGGAAAAAACATGCTGGGTGGACGTATGTGAGAAAACTTCTGAGTTAAAGCTCGTATGCATTTGTCACTAATCCTCTATAGATCCAACAGATTATGAGTGCTCCCTTGGATATATATATGGAAAAATTAAAATGTGATATACTAGTTCAATATTCAAGAATCCTAAGATGGTACTAAGTGTGACGTATGAATATATATCCTTGAAGTCAGTGTGATAAGATGACGTGAAATTTCCAAATAGTATGATCAGTATACTAGGGGCTGAATATTTGGAGACTTTATAAACTTGTGCATGCATATGCAAAAATGGGAAATTATAAATTGGAAAAGATACTTTTATAGGCCCTTACTCTACTGGTTAATAAAATGAATGTTTCTTAAA
>NW_012287881.1:0-38053 GCF_000151885.1 Dipodomys ordii
TCTTCTGCTCTTCTCCTTCTTCTTGTTCTTTTGCTTCTGTTTCTTCTTGTTCTTTTGCTTCTGTTTCTTCTTCTTCTTCTTCTTCTTCTTCTTCTTCTTCTTCTTCTTCTTCTTCTTCTTCTTCTTCTGTTTCTTCTGATTCTACTTCTGCTTCTCGTTCTTCTCCTCTTTCTGCTTCTACTTCTGCTTCTTCTGATTCTCCTGCTTCTCCTTCTTATTCTCCTTCTGTTTCTGCTTCTCTTTCTGCTTCTGCTTCAGATTCTGCTTCTGCTTCTCCTTCTCCTTCTTCTGCGTCTCCCACTGCTTCTGCTTCTTTTGCTTATTCTTTTTCTTCTGCTTCTGCTTCTCCTGTTTTTGCTTCTTCTGCTTCTACTGCTTCTCCTTATGATTCTCCTTATGCTGCTTCTTCTTCTTCTACTTCTTCTTCTTCTCTTTCTTCTGCTTCTGCTTTTCCTGCTTCTTCTGCTTCTACTGCTTCTCTTTCTGCTTCTCATTCTGCTTCTGTTTCTCCTTCTGCTTCTCCTATTGCTTCTGCTGCACTTCCTTCTCCTTCTCCTTCTCCTACTTCTGCTTCTCCTTTTGCTTCTGCTTCTTCTGCTTCTCCTGCTTCTCCTTCTGCATCTTCTTCTGCTTCTGTTTCTCCTTCTGCTGCTTCTTCTGCTTCTGCTTCTCCTTCTTCTGCTTCTCCTTCTGATTCTCCTTCTGCTGCTCCTTCTCCTTCTTCCTCTGATTCTGCTTCTTATGCTTATTCTTTTTCTACTGCTTCTGCTTCTCCTGCTTCTGCTTCTTCTGCTTCTACTGCTTCTCCTTATGCTTCTCCTCATGCTTCTCCTTATGCTTCTCCTCATGCTTCTCCTTATGCTTCTCCTTCTTCTCCTTCTCCTTCTTCTTCTTCTTCTTCTTCTTCTTCTTCTTCTTCTTCTTCTTCTTCTTCTTCTTCTTCTTCTTCTTCTTCTTCTTCTTCTTTTTCTTCTCTTTCTTCTGCTTCTGCTTTTCCTGCTTCCTCTGGGTCTACTGCTTCTCTTTCTGCTACTCATTCTGCTTCTCCTTCTGCTTCTGCTTCTCCTATTGCTTCTGCTGCTCTTCCTTCTCTTTCTCCTACTTCTACTTCTTCTTCTGCTTCTGCTTCTCCTGCTTCTCATGCTTCTCCTTCTGCATCTCCTTCTGCTTGTGCTTGTCCTTATGCTTATTCTTCTGTTTCTGCTTTTCCTTCTGCTTCTTCTGCTTCTCCTTCTGATTCTCCTTCTGCTTCTGCTTCTGTTTCTCCTTCTTGTTCTCGTTCTTCTGCTTTTCCTTCTGCTTCTCCTTCTGCTGCAACTCCTACTGCTTCTTCTGTTTCTTCTGCTTCTCCTTCTGCTTTTGATTCTCTTTCCGCTTCTGCTTCTCCTTCAGCTTCTCATTCTGCTTCTCCATATTCTGCTTCTTCTGCTTCCCCTGCTTCTCCTTCTGCTTCAGGTTCTGCTTCTGCTTCTTCGGATTCTTATGCTTCTGCTTCTCCTGCTTCTGCTTCTTCTGCTTCCCCTCCTTCTCTTTCTGCTTCTCCTTCTGTTTCTGCTTCTCCTTCTGCTTCTGCTTCTTGTCCTTCTCCTGTATCTTCTGCTTCTGCTTCTCCTGTTTCTGAATCTTCTGCTTCTCCTCCTGCTGCTCTTTCTGCTTCTCCTGCTGCTTTTCCTTCTCCTGCTCCTTCTTCTGCTTCTCTTTCTGATTCTCCTTCTGTTTCTCCTTCTCCGTCTCGTTCTTATGCTTTTCCTTCTGCTTCTCCTTCTGCATCTTCTGCTTCTTCTGCTACTGCCTCTGCTTCTTCTGTTTCTTCTGCTTCTCCTTCTGCTTCTCCTTCTGCTTTTGCTTCTCTTTCTGCTTCTGCTTCTCCTTCTGCTTCTCCAGATTCTGCTTCTTCTGCTTCTCCTGCTTCTCCTTCTGCTTCAGGTTCTGCTTCTGCTTCTTCGGCTTCTTCTGCTTCTGCTTCTCCTGCTTCTGCTTCTTCTGCTTCTCCTCCTTCTGTTTCTGCTTCTCCTTCTGCTTCTGATTCTTCTCCTTCTTCTGTTTCTTCTGCTTCTGCTTCACCTGCTACTGCTTCTCCTGCTTCTCGTTCTGCTTCTCTTTCTGCTTCTCCTTCTCCTTCTTCTGCTTCTTCTTCTGCTTCTGCTTCTCCTTCTGCTTCTGCGTCTGCTTCACTTTCTCCTTCTGCTTCTCATTCTGCTTCTGCGTCTTCTGTTTCTTCTGCTTCTCCTGCTTCTGCTTCTCCTGCTACTCCTACTTCTCGTGCTGCTTCTCCTTCTGCGTCTCTTTCTGCCTCTGCTTATCCTTTTGCTTCTCCTACTCCTACTCCTTCTCTTTCGCCTTCTCCGTCTTCTTCTTCTTCTCCTGCTGCTTCTGCTTCTGCTTATTCTACTATTTCTGTTTCTTCTGCTTCTGCTTCAGATTGTGCTTCTTCTGTTTCTCCTGCTTCAAATTCTGCTTCTGCTTCTTCGGCTTCTCCTGTTTCTTCTGATTCTGCTTCGCCTGCTTCTTCTGCTTCTCCTGCTTCTCTTTCTGCTTCTCCTTCTCCTTCTGCTTCTCCTTCTGCTTCTTCTTCTGCTCTTCTCCTTCTTCTGTTTCTTTTGCTACTGTTTCTTCTTCTTCTTCTTCTTCTTCTGTTTCTTGTGATTCTACTTCTGCGTCTCCTTCTTCTCCTCTTTCTGCTTCTACTTCTACTTCTTCTGATTCTCCTGTTTCTCGTTCTTCTTCTCCTTCTGTTTCTGCTTCTCTTTCTGTTTCAACTTCTCCTTCTGCTGCTCCTTCTCCTTCTCCTTCTTCTGCTTCTCCCACTGCTTCTGCTTCTGCTTCTTTTGCTTGTTCTTTTTCTTCTGCTTCTCCTGCTACTGCTTCTTCTGCTTCTCTTTCTGCTTCTCCTTCTGCTTCTGCTTCTCCTTCTGCTCCTTCTCCTTCTTCTGTTTCTTCTTCTTCTTCTGCTTCTCCCGCTTCTGCTTCTTCTGCTTCTCCTTCCTTTCCTCTGCTTCTGCTTCTACTCCTTCTTCTGCTTCTCTTTCTGCTTCTGCTTCTTCTGGTTCTCCAACTAATCCTTCTTCTTCTCCTTCTGTTTCTGCTTTTCTTTCTGCTTCTTCATCTCCTTCTGCTTCACCTTCTGCTGCTCCTTCTCCTTCTTCTGTTTCTCCCTCTGCTTCTGGTTCTGCTTTTTATGCTTCTTCTTTTTCTTCTGCTTCTGCTTCTCCTGCTTCTTCTTCTTATGCTTCTACTGCTTCTGCTTCTTCTGCTTCTTCTGCTTTTACTTCTCTTTCTGCTTCTGCTTCTCCTCCTTGTTTTTCTGCTTCTTCTGCTGCTTCTCCTTCTGCTGCTTCTTCTCCTTCTCCTTCTGCTTCTCTTTTTGCTTCTCCTTCTGCTTCTGCTTCTTCTATTTCTCCTGCTTGAATTTCTGGTTCTACTTCTTCTGCTGCTTCTCCTTCTGCTTCTGCTTCTCCTGCTTCTCTTTCTGCTCTTCCTTCTGTTTCTGCTTCTCCTTCTGCTTCTGCTTCTTCTCCTTCTTCCGTTTATTCTGCTTCTGCTTCTCATTCCGCTTCTGCTTGTCCTTCTGCTTCTGCTTCTCCTTCTGCTTCTGCTTCAATTTCTCCTTCTGCTGCTCATTCTCCTTCTGCGTCTTCTGTTTCTTCTGCTTCTCCTGCTTCTGCTTCTCCTGCTTCTCCTACTTCTCGTGCTGCTTCTCCTTCTGCGTCTCTTTCTGCTTCTGCTTTTCCTTTTGCTTCTCCTACTCCTAATCCTTCTCTTTCGCCTTCTCCGTCTTCTTCTTCTGCTTCTCCTGCTGCTTCTACTTCTGCTTATTCTACTATTTCTGTTTCTTCTGCTTCTGCTTCAGATTGTGCTTCTTCTGTTTCTCCTGCTTCAGATTATGCTTCTGCTTCTTCGGCTTCTCCTGTTTCTTCTGTTTCTGCTTCTCCTGCTTCTTCTGCTTCTCCTGCTTTTCCTGCTTCTCTTTCTGCTTCATCTTTTGCTTCTGCTTCTCCTTCTGCTTCTGCTTCTGCTCTCCTCCTTCTTCTGTTTCGTTTGCTTCTGTTTCTTCTGCTTCTTCTTCTTCTGTTTCTTCTGATTCTACTAATGCTTCTCCTTCTCCTCTTTCTGCTTCTGCTTCTGCTTCTTATGCTTATTCTTTTCTACTGCTTCTGCTTCTCCTGCTTCTGCTTCTTCTTCTTCTACTGCTTCTTCTTCATCTCCTTATGCTTCTTCTTCTTCTTCTTCTTCTTCTTCTTCTTCTTCTTCTTCTTCTTCTTCTTCTTCTTCTTCTTCTTCTCTTTCTTCTGCTTCTGCTTTTACTGCTTCTTCTGGTTCTACTGCTTCTCTTTCTGCTACTCATTCTGCTTCTCCTTCTGCTTCTGCTTCTCTTATTGCTTCTGCTGCTCTTCCTTCTGTTTCTCCTACTTCTACTTCTGCTTCTGCTTCTGCTTCTTCTGTTTCTCCTGCTTCTCCTTCTGCATCTCCTTCTGCTTGTCCTTATGCTTATTCTTCTGTTTCTGCTTTTCCTTCTGCTTCTTCTGCTTCTCCTTCTGATTCTCCTTCTGCTTCTGCTTCTGTTTCTCCTTCTTGTTCTCGTTCTTCTGCTTTTCCTTCTGCTTCTCCTTCTGCTTCAGGTTCTGCTTCTGCTTCTTCGGATTCTTATGCTTCTGCCTCTCCTGCTTCTGCTTCTTCTGCTTCCCCTCCTTCTCTTTCTGCTTCTCCTTCTGTTTCTGCTTCTCCTTCTGCTTCTTCTCCTTCTTCTGTTACTTCTGCTTCTGCTTCTCCTGCTTCTGCTTCTCCTGCTTCTCGTTCTGCTTCCCTTTCTGCTTCTCCTTCTCCTTGTTCTGCGTCTCCTTCTGCTTCTCCTTCTGCTTCTGCTTCAATTTCTCCTTCTGCTTCTGCGTCTTCTGTTTCTTCTGCTTCTCCTGCTTCTGCTTCTCCTGCTACTCCTACTTCTCGTGCTGCATCTCCTTCTGCGTCTCTTTCTGCTTCTGCTTATCCTTTTGCTTCTCCTACTCCTAATCCTTCTCTTTCGCCTTCTCCGTCTTCTTCTTCTGCTTCTCCTGCTGCTTCTGATTCTGCTTATTCTACTATTTCTGTTTCTTCTGCTTCGGCTTCAGATTATGCTTCTTCTGTTTCTCCTTCTTCAGATTCTGCTTCTGCTTCTTCGGCTTCGCCTGTTTCTTCTGCTTCTGCTTCTCCTGCTTCTTCTGCTTCTCCTGCTTCTCTTTCTGCTTCTCCTTCTCCTTCTGCTTCTCCTTCTGCTTCTTCTTCTGCTCTTCTCCTTCTTCTATTTCTTTTGCTACTTCTTCTTCTGTTTCTTCTGATTCTATTTCTGCTTCTCCTTCTTCTCCTTTTTCTGCTTCTACTTCTACTTCTACTGATTCTCCTGTTTCTCGTTCTTCTTCTCCTTCTGTTTCTGCTTCTTTTCTGCTTCAACTTCTCCTTCTGCTACTCCTTCTCCTTCTTCTGCTTCTCCCACTGCTTCTGCTTCTGCTTCTTTTGCTTATTCTTTTTCTTCTGCTTCTGCTTCTCCTGCTTCTGCTTCTTCTGCTTCTACAGCTTCTCCTCATGCTTCTTCTTCTTCTTCTTCTTCTTCTTCTTCTTCTTCTTCTTCTTCTTCTTCTTCTCTTCTTCTTCTTCTTCTTCTTCTTCTTTGTCTTCTTCTTCTTCTTCTTCTTCTTCTTCTTCTTCTGCTTCTGCTTCTGCTTCTGCTTCTTCTTCTTCTCATTCTTCTGCTTCTGCTTTTCCTGCTTCTTCTGCTTCTAATTATTCTCTTTCTTCTTCTCATTCTGCTTCTGCTTCTCCATCTGCTTCTCCTATTGCTTCTGCTGCCCTTTCCTTCTCCTCATTCTTCTGCTTCTGCTTTTCCTGCTTCTTCTGCTTCTAATTATTCTCTTTCTTCTTCTCATTCTGCTTCTGCTTCTCCATCTGCTTCCCCTATTGCTTCTGCTGCCCTTCCTTCTCCTTCTTCTTCTCCTACTTCTGCTTCTCCTTCTGCTTCTGCTTCTTCTGCTTCTCCTCCTTCTCTTTCTGCATCTTCTTCTGCTTCTCCTTCTGCTACTTCTTCTGCTTCTGCTTCTCCTTCTTCTGCTTCTCCTTCTGATTCTCCTTCTGCTTCTCCTTCTGCTGCTCCTACTTCTTCTTCCTCTGATTCTGCTTCTTATGCTTATTCTTTTTCTTCTGCTTCTGCTTCTTCTGCTTCTGCTTCTTCTGCTTCTCTGCTTCTCCTTATGCATCTCCTTATGCTTCTCCTTATGATTCTTCTTCTTCTTCTTCTTCTTCTTCTTCTTCTTCTTCTTCTTCTTCTTCTTCTTCTTCTTCTTCTTCTTCTTCTTCTTCTTCTTCTTCTTCTTCTTCTTCTCCTTCTGCTTCTTCTGCTTCTCCTTCTGATTCTCTTTCTGCTCCTCCTTATGTTTCTCCTTTTCCTTCCCGTTCTTCTGCTTTTCCTTCTGCTTCTCTTACTGCTGCAACTGCTACTGCTTCTGTTCTTCTGTTTCTTCTGCTTCACCTTCTGCTTTTGATCCTCTTTCCGCTTCTGTTTCTCATTCTGCTTCTCCAGATGCTGCTTCTTCTGCTTCTCATGATTCTCCTTCTGCTTCAGGTTCTGCTTCTACTTCTGCTTCTTGTCCTTCTCCTGTTTCTTCTGCTTCTACTTCTCCTGTTTCTGCATCTCCTGCTTCTCCTTCTGCTGCTCTTTCTGCTTCTTCTGCTGCTTTTCCTTCTGTTGCTCCTTCTTCTGCTTCTCTTTCGGCTTCTCCTTCTTTTTCTCCTTGTCCTTCTCATTCTCGTTCTTCTGCTTTTCCTTCTGCTTCTCCTTCTGCTTCTGCATCTTCTGCTTCTTCTGCTACTGCCTCTGCTTCTTCTGTTTCTTCTGCTTCTAGTTCTGCTTTTGCTTCTCTTTCTTCTTCTGCTTCTCCTTCTGCTTCTCCAGGTTCTGCTTCTTCTGCTTCTCCTGCTTCTCCTTCTGCTTCAGGTTCTGCTTCTGCTTCTTCGGCTTCTACTGCTTCTGCTTCTCCTGCTGCTGCTGCTTCTGCTTCTCCTGCTTCTCTTTCTGCTTTTCCTTCTGTTTCTGCTTCTCCTTCTGCTTCTTCTCCTTCTTCTGTTTCTTCTGCTTCTGCTTCTCCTGCTTCTGCTTCTCCTGCTTCTCGTTCTGCTTCTCTTTCTGCTTCTCCTTCTCCTTCTCATGCTTCTCCTTCTGCTTCTGCTTCTCCTTCTGCTTCTGCTTCAATTTCTCCTTCTGCTTCTCATTCTGCTTCTGCGTCTTCTGTTTCTTCTGCTTCTCCTGCTTCTACTTCTCCTCCTTCTCCTACTTCTCGTGCTGCTTCTCCTTCTGCTTCTCTTTCTGCTTCTGCTTATCCTTTTGCTTCTCCTACTCCTACTCCTTCTCTCTCGTCTTCTCCGTCTTCTTCTTCTGCTTCTCCTGCTGCTTCTGCTTCTGCTTATATTACTATTTCTGTTTCTTCTGCTTCTGCTTCAGATTGTGCTTCTTCTGTTTCTCCTGCTTCACATTCTGCTTCTGCTTCTTCGGCTTCTCCTGTTTCTTCTGCTTCTGCTTCTCCTGTTTCTTCTGTTTCTCTTTCTGCTTGTCTTTCTCCTTCTGCTTCTTCTTCTGCTCTTCTCCTTCTTCTGTTTCTTCTGCTTCTTCTTCTTCTGTTTCTTCTGATTCTACTTCTGCTTCTCTTTCTCCTCTTTGTGCTTCTACTTCTGCTTCTTCTGATTCTCCTGTTTCTCGTTCTTCTTCTCCTTCTGTTTCTGCTTCTCTTTCTGCTTCTGCTTCTTTCTGCTGCTCCTTCTCCTTCTCCTTCTTCTGCTTCTCCCACTGCTTCTGCGTTTGCTTCATTTGCTTATTCTTTATCTTCTGCTTCTCCTGCTTCTGCTTCTCCTGCTTCTGCTTCTCCTGAATCTACTGTTTCTCCTTCTGCTGCTTCTCCTTCTGCTGCTTCTCCTTCTACTGCTTCTCCTCCTCCTCCTCCTTCTTCTTCTTCTTCTTCTTCTTCTTCTTCTTCTTCTTCTTCTTCTTCTTCTTCTTCTTCTTCTTCTTCTTCTTCTTCTTCTTCTTCTTCTTCTTCTTCTTCTCTTTCGTCTGCTTCGGCTTTTCCTGCTTCTTCTGTTTCTACTGCTTCTCTTTCTGCTTCTCATTCTGCTTCTGCTTCTCCTTCTGCTTCTCCTATTCCTTCTGCTGCCCTTCCTTCTCATACTCCTTCTCCTACTTCTGCTTCTCCTGCTTTTGCTTCTTCTGCTTCTCCTGCTTCTCCTTCTGCATCTTCTTCTGCTTCTGCTTCTCCTTCTGCTTCTTCTGCTTCTGCTTCTCCTTCTTCTGCTTCTCCTTCTGATTCTCCTTCTGCTTCTCCTTCTGCTGCTCCTTCTGCTGCTCCTTCTGCTTCTCTTTCTGCTTCTGATTCTCCTTCTGCTCTTCCTACACCTAATCCTTCTCTTTCTCCTTCTCCTTCTTCTTCTTCTGCTTCTCGTTCTGCTTCTGCTTCTGCTTCTTCTGCTTGTTCTGTTTCTTCTGCTTCAGGTCCTGCTTCTGCTTCTTCGGCTTCTTCTGTTTCTTCTGCTTCTGCTTCTCCTGCTACTGCTTCTTCTGCTTCTCTTTCTGCTTCTCCTTCTGCTTCTGCTTCTCCTTCTGCTCCTTCTCCTTCTTCTGTTTCTTCTTCTTCTTCTGCTTCTCCCGCTTCTGCTTCTTCTGCTTCTCCTTCCTTTCCTCTGCTTCTTCTTCTCTTTCTTCTGCTTCTCTTTCTGCTTCTGCTTCTGCTTCTTCTGATTCTCCAACTAATCCTTCTTCTTTTCCTTCTGTTTCTGCTTCTCTTTCTGCTTCTTCATCTCCTTCTGCTTCACCCTCTGCTGCCCCTTCTCCTTCTTCTGTTTCTCCCTCTGCTTCTGCTTCTGCTTCTTATGCTTCTTCTTGTTCTTCTGCTTCTGCTTCTCCTTCTGCTCCTTCTCCTTCTTCTGATTCTTCTTCTACTGGTTCTTCTTCTGCTTCTGCTTCTTCTGCTTCTACTTCTCTTTCTGCTTCTGCTTCTCCTGCTTTTTTTTCTGCTTCTTCTGCTGCTTCTCCTTCTGCTGCTTCTTCTACTTCTCCTTCTGCTTCTCTTTTTGCTTCTCCTTCTGCTTCTTCTGTTTCTCCTACCTGAATTTCTGGTTCTACTTCTTCTGCTGCTTCTCCTTCTGCTTCTGCTTCTACTTCTGCTTCTGTTTCTGCTTCTTCTGCTTCTTCTCTTTCGGCTTCTCCTGCTTCTGCTTCTTGTGCTTCTCCTGCTTCTCGTTCTGCTTCTCATTCCGCTTCTGCTTCTCTTTCTGCTTCTGCTTCTCCTCCTTCTCCTTCTCCTACTGCTGCTTCTCCTTCAGCTTCTGCTTCTCCTGCTTCTCCTTCTGCATCTCCTTCTGTTTGTGCTTTTCCTTATGCTTCTTCTGCTTCTGCTTCTCCTTCTTCTTCGCCTTCTCCTTCTTTTACTTCTCCTTTTGCTTCTGCTTCTTCTGCTTTTCCTGCTTCTCCTTCTGCTTCTGCTTTTTCTGCTTCTCCTGCTTCTCCTACTGCATCTTCTTCTGCTTCTGCTTCTTTTTCTCCTTCTTCTGCTTCTACTTCTGCTTCTCCTTCTGCTTCTTCTTCTTGAGCTTTACCTGCTTCTCTTTCTGCTTCTCCTTCTGTTTCTCCTTCTCCTTCTTGTTCTTCTGCTTTTCCTTCTGTTTCTCCTTCTGCTACTGCTACAACTGCTACTGCTTCTACTTCTTCTGTTTCTTCTGCTTCTCCTTCTGCTTTTGATTCTCTTTCTGATTCTCCTTCTGCTTCTCATTCTGCTTATCCAGATTCTGCTTCTTCTGCTTCTCCTGCTTCTCCTTCTGCTTCAGGTTCTGCTTCTGCTTCTTCGGATTCTTAAGCTTCTGCCTCTCCTGCTTCTGCGTCTTCTGCTTCCCCTCCTTCTCTTTCTGCTTCTCCTTCTGTTTCTGCTTCTCCTTCTGCTTCTCCTTCTTGTCCTTCTCCTGTTTCTTCTGCTTCTGCTTCTGCTTCTCCTGTTTCTGCATCTCCTGCTTCTCCTTCTGCTGCTCTTTCTGCTTCTCCTGCTGCTTTTCCTTCTCCTGCTCCTTCTTCTGCTTCTCTTTCTGCTTCTCCTTCTGTTTCTCCTTCTCCTTCTCGTTCTTCTGCTTTTCCTTCTGCTTCTCCTTCTGCTTCTGCATCTTCTGCTTCTTCTGCTACTGCCTCTGCTTCTTCTGTTTCTTCTGCTTCTCCTTCTGCTCTCCTTCTGCTTTTGCTTCTCTTTCTGATTCTGCTTCTCCTTCTGCTTCTCCAGATTCTGCTTCTTCTGCTTCTACTGCTTCTCCTTCTGCTTCAGGTTCTGCTTCTCCTTCTGCTTCTTCTTCTTCTGCTTTACCTGCTTCTCTTTATGCTTCTCCTTCTGTTTCTCCTTCTCCTTCTTGTTCTTCTGCTTTTCCTTCTTCTTCTCCTTCTGCTTCTGCTACAACTGCTACTGCTTCTACTTCTTCTGTTTCTTCTGCTTCTCCTTCTGCTTTTGATTCTCTGTCTGATTCTCCTTCTGCTCCTCATTCTGCTTCTCCAGATTCTGCTTCTTCTGCTTCTCCTGCTTCTCCTTCTGCTTCAGGTTCTGCCTCTGCTTCTTCGGATTCTTAAGCTACTGCCTCTCCTGCTTCTGATTCTTCTGCTTCCCCTCCTTCTCTTTCTCCTTCTGCTTCTCTTTCTGTTTCTGCTTCTCCTTCTGCTTCTGCCTCTTGTCCATCTCCTTTTTCTTCTGCTTCTGCTTCTCCTGTTTCTGCATCTCCTGCTTCTCCTTCTGCTGCTCTTTCTGCTTCTCCTGCTGCTTTTCCTTCTCCTGCTCCTTCTTCTGCTTCTCTTTCTGCTTCTCCTGTTTCTCATTCTCCTTCTATTTCTTCTTCTTCTGCTTTTCCTTCTGCTTCTCCTTCTGCTTCTGCATCTTCTGCTTCTTCTGGTACTGCCTCTGCTTCTTCTGTTTCTTCTGATTCTCCTTTTGCTTTTGCTTCTCTTTCTGCTTCTGCTTCTCCTTCTGCTTCTCCAGATTCTGCTTCTTCTGCTTCTCCTGCTTCCCCTTCTGCTTCAGGTTCTGTTTCTGCTTTTTCAGCTTCTTCTGCTTCTGCTTCTCCTGCTGCTGCTTCTCCTGTTTCTCCTGCTTCTCTTTCTGCTCTTCCTTCTGTTTCTGCTTCTCCTTCTGCTTCTGCTTCTTCGCCTTCTTCTGTTTCTTCTGCTTCTGCTTCTCCTGCTTCTCGTTCTGCTTCTCTTTCTGCTTCTATTTCTGCTTCTCCTTCTCCTTCTTCTGCTTCTGCTTCTGCTTCTGCTTCTCCTTCTGCTTCTTCTTCAATTTCTCCTTCTGCTTCTCATTCTGCTTCTGCGTCTTCTTTTTCTTCTGCTTCTTCTGCTTCTGCTTCTCCTGCTTCTCCTACTTCTCGTGCTGCTTCTCCTTCTGCGTCTCTTTCTGCTTCTGCTTATCCTTTTGCTTCACCTACTCCTAATCCTTCTCTTTCGCCTTCTCTTTCTTCTTCTTCTGCTTCACCTGCTGCTTTTGCTTCTGCATATTCTACTATTTCTATTTCTTCTGCTTCTGCTTCAGATTGTGCTTCTTCTGTTTCTCCTGCTTCAGATTCTGCTTCTGCTTCTTCGGCTTCTCCTGTTTCTTCTGCTTCTGCTTCTCCTGCTTCTTCTGCTTCTCCTGCTTCTCTTTCTGCTTCTCCTTCTGCTTCTCCTTCTCCTTCTGCTTCTGCTTCTGCTCTTCTCCTTCTTCTGTTTCGTTTGCTTCTGTTTCTTCTGCTGCTTCTTCTTCTGTTTCTTCTGATTCTACTTCTGCTTCTCCTTCTTCTCCTCTTTCTGCTTCTGCTTCTGCTTCTGCTTCTTTTGCTTATTCTTTTTCTTCTGCTTCTGCTTCTCCAGCTTTTGCTTCTTCTGCTTCTACTGCTTCTCCTTATGCTTCTCCATATGCTTCTCCTTATGCTTCTCCTTATGCTTGTCCTTATGCTTGTTCTTCTTCTTCTTCTTCTTCTTCTTCTTCTTCTTCTTCTTCTTCTTCTTCTTCTTCTTCTTCTTCTTCTTCTTCTTCTTCTTCTTCGTCTTCTTCGTCTTCTTCTTCTTCTTCTTCTTCTTCTTCTTCTTCTTCTTCTTCTTCTTCTTCTTCTTCTTCTTCGTCTTCTTCTTCTTCTTCTTCTTCTTCTTCTTCTTCTTCTTCTTCTTCTTCTTCTTCTTCTTCTTCTTCTTCTTCTTCTTCTTCTTCTTCTTCTCTTTCGTCTGCTTCTGCTTTTCCTGCTTCTTCTGCTTCTACAGCTTCTCTTTCTGCTTCTAATTCTGCTTCTTCTTCTCCTTCTGCTTCTCCTATTGCTTCTGCTGCTCTTCCTTCTCCTTCTCCTTCTCCTACTTCTGCTTCTCCTTCTGCTTTTGCTTCTTCTGCTTCTCCTGCTTCTCCTTCTGCATCATCTTCTGCTTCTGCTTCTCCTTCTGCTGCTTCTTCTGCTTCTATTTCTCCTTGTTCTGATTCTCCTTCTGCTTCTCCTTCTCCTGCTCCTTCTGCTTCTCGTTCTGCTTCTGATTTTCCTTCTGCTCTTCCTACTCCTAATCCTTCTCTTTCTCCTTCTCCTTCTTCTTCTTCTGCTTCTCGTTCTGCTTCTGCTTCTGCTTCTTCTGCTTGTTCTGTTTCTTCTGCTTCAGGTCCTGCTTCTGCTTCTTCGGATTCTTCTGTTTCTTCTGCTTCTGCTTCTCCTGCTACTGCTTCTTCTGCTTCTCTTTCTGCTTCTCCTTTTGCTTCTGCTTCTCCTTCTGCTCCTTCTCCTTCTTCTGTTTCTTCTTCTTCTTCTGCTTCTCCCGCTTCTGCTTCTGCTTCTCCTTCCTTTCCTCTGTTTCTGCTTCTCCTTCTCCTTCTTCTGCTTCTCTATCTGCTTCTGCTTCTTCTGATTCTCCAACTAATCCTTCTTCTTCTCCTTCTGTTTCTGCTTCTCTTTCTGTTTCTGCATCTCCTTCTGCTTCACCTTCTGCTGATCCTTCTTCTTCTGTTTCTCCCTCTGCTTCTGCTTCTTATGCTTCTTCTTTTTCTTCTGCTTCTGCTTCTCCTGCTTCTGCTTCTTATGCTTCTACTGCTTCTTCTTCTGCTTCTGCTTCTTCTGCTTCTACTTCTCTTTCTGCTTCTGCTTCTTCTGCTTGTTTTTCTGCTTCTTCTGCTGCTTCTCCTTCTGCTGCTTCTTCTACTTCTCCTTCTTTTCTCTTTTTGCTTCTCCTTCTGCTTCTGCTTCTTCTGTTTCTCCTGCCTGAATTTCTGGTTCTACTTCTTCTGCTGCTTCTCCTTCAGCTTCTGCTTCTACTTCTGCTTCTGTTTCTGCTTCTTCTACTTCTACTCTTTCGGCTTCTCCTGCTTCTGCTTATTGTGCTTCTCCTGCTTCTTTTTCTGCTTCTCATTCCTCTTCTGCTTCTCCATCTGCTTCTGCTTATCCACCTGCTCCTACTTCTGCTTCTCCTTCAGCTTCTGCTTCTTCTGCTTCTCCTGCTTCTCGTTCTGCATCTCCTTCTGCTTGTGCTTGTCCTTATGCTTCTTCTTCTGCTTCTCCTTCTCCTTCTTTTGCTTCTCCTTTTGCTTCTGCTTCTTCTGCTTTTCCTGCTTCTCCTTCTGCTTCTGCTTCTTCTGCTTCTCCTGCTTCTCCTTCTGCATCTTCTTCAGCTTCTGCTTCTCCTTCTCCTTCTTCTGCTTCTCCTTCTGATTCTCCTTGTACTTCTTCTTCTTCTGCTTTACCTGCTTCTCTTTCTGCTTCTCCTTCTGTTTCTCCTTCTCCTTCTTGTTCTTCTGCTTTTCCTTCTGTTTCTCCTTCTCCTTCTGCTACAACGGCTACTGCTTCTACTTCTTCTGTTTCTTCTGCTTCTCCTTCTGCTTTTGATTCTCTTTCTGCTTCTGCTTCTCCTTCTGCTTCTCATTCTGTTTCTCCAGATTCTGCTTCTTCTGCTTCTCCTTCTGCTTCAGGTTCTGCTTCTGCTTCTTCGGATTCTTATGCTTCTGCTTCTCCTGCTTCTGCTTCTTCTGCTTCCCCTCCTTCTCTTTCTGCTTCTCCTTCTGTTTCTGCTTCTCCTTCTGCTTCTGCTTCTTGTCCTTCTCCTGTTTCTTCTGCTTCTGCTTCTCCTGTTTCTGCATCTCCTGCTTCTCCTTCTGCTGCTCTTTCTGATTCTCCTGCTGCTTTTCCTTCTCCTGCTCTTTCTTCTGCTTCTCTTTCTGCTTCTCTTTCTGTTTCTCCTTCTCCTTCTCGTTCTTCTGCTTTTCCTTCTGCTTCTCCTCCTGCTTCTGCATCTTCTGCTTCTTCTGCTACTGCCTCTGCTTCTTCTATTTCTTCTGATTCTCCTCCTGCTCTCCTTCTGCTTTTGCTTCTCTTTCTGCTTCTGCTTCTCCTTCTGCTTCTCCAGATTCTGCTTCTTCTGCTTCTCCTGCTTCTCCTTCTGCTTCAGGTTCTGCTTCTTCTTCTTCGGCTTCTTCTGCTTCTGCTTCTCCTGCTGCTGCTTCTTCTCCTTCTTCTGTTTTTTCTGTTTCTGCTTCTCATGCTTCTGCTTCTCTTGCTTCTCGTTCTGCTTATTTTTCTGCTTCTCCTTCTCCTTCTGCTTCTCTTCTGCTTCTGCTTCTCCTTCTGTTTCTGCTTCTGCTTCAATTTCTCCTTCTGATTCTCATTCTGCTTCTGCGTCTTCTGTTTCTTCTGCTTCTCCTGCTTCTCCTACTTCTCGTGCTGCTTCTCCTTCTGCGTCTCTTTCTGCTTCTGTTATCCTTTTGCTTCTCCTACTCCTAATCCTTCTCTTTCGCCTTCTCCTTCTGCTTTTCCTGCTTCTCATGGTGCTTCTGCTTCTGCTTATTCTACTATTTCTGTTTCTTCTGCTTCTGCTTCAGATTGTGCTTCTTCTGTTTCTCCTTCTGCGTCAGATTCTGCTTCTGCTTCTTCGGCTTCTGCTTCTTCTGCTTCTCTTGCTGCTGCTTCTTCTGCTTCTCCTGCTTCTCTTTCTGCTTTTCCTTCTGTTTCTGCTTCTCCTTCTGCTTCTGCTTCTTCTCCTTCTTCTGTTTCTTCTGCTTCTACTTCTCCTGCTTCTGCTTCTCCTGCTTCTCGTTCTGCTTCTCTTTCTGCTTCTCTGTCTGCTTCTCCTTCTCCTTCTCCTTCTTCTGCATCTCCTTTTGCTTCTGCTTCTCTTTCTGCTTCTGCTTCAATTTCTCCTTCTACTTCTCATTCTGCTTCTGCGTCTTCTGTTTTTCTGCTTCTCCTGCTTCTGCTTCTCCAGCTTCTCCTACTTCTCGTGCTGCTTCTCCTTCTGCGTCTCTTTCTGCTTCTGCTTATCCTTTTGCTTCTCCTACTCCTAATCCTTCTCTTTCGCCTTCTCCTTCTTCTTCTTCTGCTTCTCCTGGTGCTTCTGCGTCTGCTTATTCTACTATTTCTGTTTCTTCTGCTTCTGCTTCAGATTGTGCTTCTTCTGTTTCTCCTTCTGCTTCAGATTCTGCTTCTGCTTCTTCGGCTTCTCCTGTTTCTTCTGCTTCTGCTTCTCCTGCTTCTTCTGCTTTTCCTGCTTCTCTTTCTTCTTCTCCTTCTGCTTCTGCTTCTCCTTCTGCTTCTGCTCTTCTCCTTCTTCTGTTTCTTTTGCTTCTGATTCTTCTGCTTCTTCTTCTTCTGTTTCTTCTGATTCTACTTCTGCTTCTCCTTCTTCTCCTTCTCTTTCTGCTTCTACTTCTGCTTCTTCTGATTCTCCTGCTTCTCCTTCTTGTTCTCCTTCTGTTTCTGATTCTCTTTCTGCTTCTGCTTCTCCTTCTGCTGCTCCTTGTCCTTCTCCTTCTTCTGCTTCCCCAGTGATTCTGCTTCTGCTTCTTTTGCTTATTCTTTATCTTCTGCTTCTCCTGCTTCTGCTTCTTCTGCTTCTCCTGCTTCTCCTTATGCTTCTCCTTATGCTTCTTCTTCTTCTTTTTCTTCTTCTTCTTCTTCTTCTTCTTCTTCTTCTTCTTCTTCTTCATTTTCTTTTTCTTCTTCTTTTTTTTCTTCTTCGTCTTCTACTTCTTCTTCTTCTTCTTCTTCTTCTTCTTCTTCTTCTTCTTCTTCTTCTTCTTCTCTTTCGTCTGCTTCTGCTTTTCCTGCTTCTTCTGCTTCTACTGTTTCTCTTTCTGCTTCTCACTCTGTTTCTGCTTCTCCTTCTGCTTCTCCTATTCCTTCTGCTGCCCTTCCTTCTCCTTCTCCTTCTCCTACTTCTGCTTCTCCTGCTTTTGCTTCTTTTGCTTCTCCTGCTCCTCCTTCTGCATCTTCTTCTGCTTCTGCTTCTCCTTCTGTGGCTTCTTCTGCTTCTGTTTCTCCTTCTTCTGCTTCTCCTTCTGATTCTCCTTCTGCTTCTCCTTCTGCTGCTCCTTCTGCTTCTCGTTCTGCTTCTGATTCTCCTTCTGCTCTTCCTACTCCTAATCCTTCTCTTTCTCCTTCTCCTTCTTCTTCTTCTGCTTCTCGTTCCGCTTCTCCTTCTGCTTCTGCTTCTGCTTCTTCTGCTTGTTCTGTTTCTTCTGCTTCAGGTCCTGCTTCTGCTTCTTCGGCTTCTTCTGCTTCTTCGGCTTCTTCTGTTTCTTCTTCTGCTTCTCCTGCTACTGCTTCTTCTCCTTCTCTTTCTGCTTCTCCTTCTGCTTCTGCTTCTCCTTCTGCTCCTTCTCCTTCTTCTGTTTCTTTTTCTTCTTCTTCTTCTTCTTCTTCTTCTTCTTCTTCTTCTTCTTCTTCTTCTTCTTCTTCTTCTTCTTCTTCTTCTTCTTCTTCTTCTGCTTCTGCTTCTGCTTCTGCTTCTGCTTCTCCCGCTTCTGCTTCTTCTGCTTCTCCTTCCTTTCCTCTGCTTCTGCTTTTTCTTCTCCTTATTCTGCTTCTCTTTCTGGTTCTGCTTCTGCTTCTTCTGATTCTCCAACTTCTCCTTCTTCTCCTTCTGTTTCTGCTTCTCTTTCTGTTTCTGCATCTCCTTCTGCTTCACCTTCTGCGGCTCCTTCTTCTGTTTCTCCCTCTCTTCTGCTTCTGCTTCTTATGCTTCTTCTTTCTCTTCTGATTCTGCTTCTCCTGCTTCTGCTTCTTATGCTTCTACTGCTTCTTCTTCTGCTTCTCCTTCTTCTGCTTCTACTTGTCTTTCTATTTCTGCTTTTCCTGCTTGTTTTTCTGCTTCTTCTGCTGCTTCTCCTTCTGCTGCTTCTTCTACTTCTCCTTCTTCTTCTCTTTTTGCTTCTCCTTCTGCTTCTACTTCTTCTGTTTCTCCTGCCTGAATTTCTGGTTCTACTTCTTCTGCTGCTTCTCTTTCTGTTTCTGCTTATACTTCTGCTTCTGTTTCTGCTTCTTCTACTTCTTCTCTTTCGGCTTCTCTTGCTTCTGCTTCTTGTGCTTCTCCTGCTTCTTTTTCTGCTTCTCATTCCTCTTCTGCTTCTCCATCTGCTTCTGCTTATCCACCTGCTCCTACTTCTGCTTCTCCTTCAGCTTCTGCTTCTTCTGCTTCTCTTGCTTCTCCTTCTGCATCTCCTTCTGCTTGTGCTTGTCCTTATGCTTCTTCTTCTGCTTCTGCTTCTCCTTCTCCTTCTTTTGCTTCTTCTTTTGCTTCGCTTCTTCTGCTTTTCCTGCTTCTCCTTCTGCTTCTGCTTCTTCTGCTTCTCCTTCTGCATCTTATTCTGCTTCTGCTTCTCCTTCTCCTTCTTCTGCTTCTCCTTCTGATTCTCCTTCTGCTTCTTTTTCTTCTGCTTTACATGCTTCTCTTTCTGCTTCTCCTTCTGCTTCACCTTCTGTTTCTCCTTCTCCTTCTTGTTCTTCTGCTTTTCCTTCTGCTTCTCCTTCTGCTTCTGCTACAACGGCTACTGCTTCTACTTTTTCTGTTTCTTCTGCTTCTCCTTCTGCTTTTGATTCTCTTTCTGCTTCTGCTTCTCCTTCAGCTTCTCATTCTGCTACTCCAGATTCCGCTTCTTCTGCTTCTCCTGCTTCTCCTTCTGCTTCAGATTCTGCTTCTCCTTCTTCGTATTCTTATGCTTCTGCTTCTCCTGCTTATGCTTCTTCTGCTTCCCCTCCTTCTCTTTCTGCTTCTCCTTCTGTTTCTGCTTCTCCTTCTGCTTCTGCTTCTTGTCCTTCTCATGTTTCTTCTGCTTCTGCATCTCCTGTTTCTGCATCTCCTGCTTCTCCTTCTGCTGCTCTTTCTGCTTTTCCTGCTGCTTTTCTTTCTTCTGCTCCTTCTTCTGCTTCTCTTTCTGCTTCTCCTGTTTCTCCTTCTCCTTCTCCTTCTCGTTCTGCTTTTCCTTCTGCTTCTCCTTCTGCTTCTGCATCTTCTGCTTCTTCTGCTACTGCCTCTGCTTCTTCTGTTTTTTCTGCTTCTCCTTCTGCTTTTGCTTCTCTTTCTGCTTCTGCTTCTCCTTCTGCTTCTCCGGATTCTGCTTCTTCTGCTTCTCCTGCTTCTCCTTCTGCTTCAGGTTCTGCTTCTGATTCTTCAGCTTCTTCTACTTCTGCTTCTCCTGCTGATGCTTCTTCTGCTTCTCCTGCTTCTCTTTCTGCTTTTGCTTCTGTTTCTGCTTCTTCTCCTTCTTTTGTTTCTTCTGCTTCTGCTTCTCCTGCTTCTGCTTCTCCTGCTTCTCGTTCTGCTTCTCTTTCTGCTTCTCATTCTGCTTCTCCTTCTCCTCCTTCTTCTGCTTCTGCTTCTCCTTCTGCTTCTGCTTCAATTTCTCCTTCTGCTTCTCATTATGCTTCTGCGTCTTCTGTTTCTTCTGCTTCTCCTGCTTCTGCTCTCCCTGCTTCTCCTACTTCTCGTGCTGCTTCTCCTTCTGCGTCTCTTTCTGCTTCTGCTTATCCTTTTGCGTCTCCTACTCCTAATCCTTCTCTTTCGCCTTCTCCTTCTTCTTCTTCTGCTTCTCCTGCTGCTTCTGTTTCTGCTTATTCTACTATTTCTTTTTCTTCTGCTTCTGCTTCAGATTGTGATTCTTCTGTTTCTCCTGCTTCATATTCTGCTTCTGCTTCTTCGGCTTCTCCTGTTTCTTCTGCTTCTGCTTCTCCTGCTTCTTCTGCTCCTCCTGCTTCTCTTTCTCCTTCTCCTTCTGCTTCTGCTTCTCCTTCGGCTTCTGCTTCTGATCTTCTCCTTCTTCTGTTTCTTTTGCTTCTGTTTCTTCTTCTTCTTCTTCTCTTTATTCTGCTTCTTTTTTCCTGCTTCTTCTGCTTCTACTGCTTATCTTTCTGCTTCTCATTCTGCTTCTGCTTCTCCTTCTGCTTCTCCTATTGCTTCTGCGGCTCTTCCTTCTCCTTCTCCTACTTCTACTTCTCCTTCTGCTTTTGCTTCTTCTGCTTCTCCTGCTTCTCCTTATGCATCTTCTTCTGCTTCTGCTTCTCCTTCTGCTGCTTCTTCTGCTTCTGTTTCTCCTTCTACTTCTCCTTCTGCTTCTTCTGCTTCTCCTTCTCCTTCTGCTTCTTCTGCTTCTCCTTCTGTTTCTCCTTCTCCTTCTCGTTCTACTGCTTCCTTCTGCTTCTGCTGCAACTGCTACTGCTTCTGCTTCTTCTGTTTCTTCTGCTTCTCCTTCTGCTTTTGATTCTCTTTCTGCTTCTGCTTCTGTTCTACTTCAGCTTCTCATTCTGCTTCTCCAGATGCTGCTTTTTCTCCTTCTCCTGCTTCTCCTTCTGCTTCAGGTTCTGCTTCTGCTTCTTCGGATTCTTATGCTTCTGCTTCTCCTGCTTCTGCTTCTTCTGCTTCCCCTCTTTCTCTTTCTGCTTCTCCTTCTGTTTGTGCTTTTCCATCTGCTTCTTGTCCTTCTCCTGTTTCTTCTGCTTCTGCTTCTCCTGCTTCTGTTTCTTCTGCTTTTCCTGCTTCTCTTTCTGCTTCTCCTTCTGCTCCTTCTCCTTCTTCTGTTTCTCCTTCTTCTGCTTCTCCCGCTTCTGCTTCTTCTGCTTCTCCTGCTTCTCGTTCTGCTTCTCTTCGTCGGCTTCTCTTTCTATTTCTGCTTCTGCTTCTTCTGATTCTGCTTCTTCTCCTTCTTCTTCTCCTTTTGCTTCTGCTTCTTCTGCTTCTCCTGCTTCTCCTTCTGCTTCTCCTTCTGCTGTGCTTTTCCTTCTGCTTCTGCTTCTGCATCTCCTCCTTCTTCTGCTTTTCTGTCTGCTTCTGCTTCTTCTGCTTTTCCTGCTTCTCCTTCTGCTTCTCCTTCTGCTTCTCCTTCTGTTTCTCCTTCTCGTTCTTCTGCTATTCCTTCTGCTTTTCTATCTTCAGCTTTTTCTGCTACTGCTTCTACTTCTTCTGTTTCTTCTGCTTCTCCTTCTGCTTCTCCTTCTGCTTTTGCTTCTCTTTCTGCTTCTGCTTCTCCTTCTGGTTCTCCTTCTTCTTCTCCAGATTCTTCTTCTGCTGCTTCTCCTGCTTCTCCTTCTGCTTCAGGTTCTGCTTTTGCTTCTTCGGCTTCTTCTGCTTCTATTTCTGCTTCTCCTTCTGTTTCTGCTTCTCTTTCTGCTTCTGCTTCTTCTCCTTCTTCTATTTCTTCTGCTTCTGCTTGTTCTGCTTCTGCTTCTACTACTGCTACTGCTCCCCTTCTGCATCTTCTTCTGTTTCAATTTCTCCTTCTTCTGCTTTTCATTCTGCTTCTGCTTCTCCTGCTTCTTCTGATTTTCCTGCTTCTCTTTCTCCTTCTCCTTCTCTTTCTGCTTCTGCTTATCCTTCTGTTTCTCCTACTCCTAATCCTTCTCTTTCTCCTTCTCCTTCTTTTTCTTCTGCTTCTCTTGCTGCTTCTTCTTCTGCTTCTTCTGCTTTCTCTGTTTCTTCTTCTTCTGCTTCAGCTTCTGCTTCTTGTGCTTCTCCTGCTTTTGCTTCTCCTTCTGCTTCTGCTTCTGCTCTTCTCCTTCTTCTGTTTCTTCTGCTTCTGCTTCTCCTGCTTCTTCTTCTTCTGCTTCTCTTACTTCTCCTTCTGCTTCTCCGTATCATTCTCCTTCTCCTTCAATTTCTCCTTCTTGTGCTTCTCATTCTGCTTCTGCTTCTCCTGCTTCTGCTTCTTCTGTTTCTTCTTCTGCTCCTCCTACTGCTTCTCTTTCTGCTTCTTATTCTGCTTCTGCTCCTCCTACTCCTAATCCTTCTCTTTCTCCTTCTTCTTCTTCTGCTTCTCGTCCTGCTTCTGCTTCTTCTGCTTTTTCTGTTTCTTCTGCTTCTGCTTTTCCAGCTTCTGCTGCTTCTACATCTCCTTCTGCTTCAGGTTCTCCTTCTGGTTCTTGGGATTCTTCTGTTTCTTCTGCTTCTGCTTCTCCTGCTACTGCTTCTTCTGCTTCTCTTTCTGCTTCTCCTTCTGCTTCTGCTTCTCCTTCTGCTCCTTCTCCATCTTCTGTTTCTTCTTCTGCTTCTCCCGCTTCTGCTTCTTCTGCTTCTCCTGCTTGTCGTTCTCCTTCTGCTTCTCCTTCTCCTTCTTCTGCTGCTCTTTCTGCTTCTGCTTCTGCTTCTTCTGATTCTTCAACTTCTCCTTCTTCTTCTCCTTCTGTTTCTGCTTCTCTTTCTGCTTCTGCATCTCCTTCTGCTTCATCTTCTGCTGCTCCTTCTCCTTCTTCTGTTTCTCCCTCTGCTTCTGCTACTTATGCTTCTTCTTTTTCTTCTGCTTCTGCTTTTCCAGCTTCTGCTGCTTCTGCTTCTCCTTCTGCTTCAGGTTCTCCTTCTGCTTCTTGGGCTTCTTCTGTTTCTTCTGCTTCTACTTCTCCTGCTACTGCTTCTTCTGCTTCTCTTTCTGCTTCTCCTTATGCTTCTGCTTCTCCTTCTGCTCCTTCTCCTTCTTCTGTTTCTTCTTCTGCTGTTCTCCCGCTTCTGCTTCTTCTGCTTCTCCTGCTTTTCCTTCTCCTTCTGCTTCTCCTTCTCCTTCTTCTGCTGCTCTTTCTGCTTCTGCTTCTGCTTCTTCTGATTCTCCAACTTCTCCTTCTTCTTCTCCTTCTGTTTCTGCTTCTCTATCTGCTTCTGCATCTCCTTCTGCTTCACCTTCTGCTGCTCTTTCTCCTTCTTCTGTTTCTCCCTCTGCTTCTGCTACTTATGCTTCCTCTTTTTCTTCTGCTTCTGATTCTCCTGCTTCTTCTGCTTCTCCTGCTTCTCTTTCTGCTTCTGCTTATCCTTCTGTTTCTCCTTCTCTTTCTCTTTCTCCTTCTTCTTCTTCTGCTTCTCCTGCTGCTTCTTCTTCTGCTTCTTCTGCTTTTTCTGTTTCTTCTTCTTCTGCATCAGCTTCTGCTTCTTCTGCTTTTCCTTCTGCTTCTGTTTCTCCTTCTGTTTCTGCTCTTCTCCTTCTTCTGCTTCTATTTCTCCTGATTTTTCTTCTTCTGCTTCTCCTACTTCTCCTTCTGCTTCTCCGTGCCATTCTCCTTCTCCTTCAATTTCTCCCTCTTGTGCTTCTCATTCTGCTTCTGCTTCTCCTGCTTCTGCTTCTTCTGTTTCTCCTTCTGCTTCTGCTCCTCCTACTCGTAATCCTTCTCTTTCTCCTTCTTCTGCTTCTCGTTCTGCTTCTGCTTCTTCTGCTTGATCTGTTTCTTCTGCTTCTGCTTTTCCAGCTTCTGCTGCTTCTGCTTCTCCTTCTGCTTCAGGTTCTCCATCTGGTTCTTGGGCTTCTTCTGTTTCTTCTGCTTCTGCTTCTCCTGCTACTGCTTCTTATGCTTCTCTTTCTGCTTCTCCTTCTGCTTCTGCTTTTCCTTCTGCTCCTTCTCCTTCTTCTGTTTCTTCTTCTTCTTCTGCTTCTTCTGCTTCTCCTTCCTTTCCTCTGCTTCTGCTTCTCCTTCTCCTTCTTCTGCTTCTCTTTCTGCTTCTGCTTCTGCTTCTTCTGATTCTCCAACTAATCCTTCTTATTCTCCTTCTGTTTCTGCTTCTCTTTCTGTTTCTGCATCTCCTTCTGCTTCACCTTCTGCTGCTCCTTCTCCTTCTTCTGTTTCTCACTCTGCTTCTGCTTCTGCTTCTTATGCTTCTTCTTTTTCTTCTGCTTCTGCTTCTCCTGCTTCTGCTTTTTATGCTTCTACTGCTTCTTCTTCTGCTTCTGCTTCTTCTGCTTATACTTCTCTTTCTGCTTCTGCTTCTCCTGCTTGTTTTTCTGCTTCTTCTGCTGTTTCTTCTACTTTTCCTTCTGCTTCTCTTTTTGCTTCTCCTTCGGCTTCTGCTTCTTCTGTTTCTCCTGCCTGAATTTCTGGTTCTACTTCTTCTGCTGCTTCTCCTTCTGCTTCTGCTTCTACTTCTGCTTCTGTTTCTGCTTCTTCTGCTTCTCCTCTTTCGGCTTCTACTGATTCTGCTTATTGTGCTTCTCCTGCTTCTTTTTCTGCTTCTCATTCCTCTTCTGCTTCTCCTTCTGCTTCTGCTTATCCACCTTCTCCTACTTCTGCTTCTCCTTCAGCTTCTGCTTCTTCTTCTTCTCCTGCTTCTCCTTCTGCATCTCCTTCTGCTTGTGCTTGTCCTTATGCTTCTTCTTCTGCTTCTGCTTCTCCTTCTCCTTTTGCTTCTGCTTCTTCTGCTTTTCCTGCTTCTCCTTCTGCTTCTGCTTCTTCTGCTTCTCCTGCTTCTCCTTCTGCACCTTCTTCTGCTTCTGCTTCTCCTTCTCCTGCTTCTGCTTCTCCTTCTGATTCTCCTTGTACTTCTTCTTCTTTTGCTTTACCTGCTTCTCTTTCTGCTTCTCCTTCTGCTTCTCCTTCTGTTTCTCCTTCTCCTTCTTGTTCTTCTGCTTTTCCTTCTGCTTCTGCTTCTGCTACAACGGCTACTGCTTCTACTTCTTCTGTTTCTTCTGCTTCTCCTTCTGCTTTTGATTCTCTTTCTGCTTCTGCTTCTCCTTCTGCTTCTCATTCTGTTTCTCCAGAATCTGCTTCTTCTGCTTCTCCTGCTTCTCCTTCTGCTTCAGGTTCTGCTTCTGCTTCTTCGGATTCTTATGCTTCTGCTTCTCCTGCTTCTGCTTCTTCTGCTTCCCCTCCTTCTCTTTCTGCTTCTCCTTCTGTTTCGTCTTCTCCTTCTGCTTCTGCTTCTTGTCCTTCTCCTGTTTCTTCTGCTTCTGCTTCACCTGTTTCTGCATCTCCTGCTTCTCCTTCTGCTGCTCTTTCTGCTTCTCCTGCTGCTTTTCCTTCTCCTGCTCCTGCTCCTGCTCCTTCTTCTTCTTCTTCTTCTTCTTCTTCTTCTTCTTCTTCTTCTTCTTCTTCTTCTTCTTCTTCTTCTTCTTCTTCTTCTGCTTCTTCTGCTTCTTCTGCTTCTTCTGCTTCTCCCGCTTCTGCTTCTTCTGCTTCTCCTGCTTGTCCTTCTCGTTCTGCTTCTCCTTCTCCTTCTTCTGCTTCTCTTTCTGCTTCTTCTTCTGCTTCTTCTGATTCTCCAACTACTCCTTCTTATTCTCCATCTGTTTCTGCTTCTCTTTCTGCTTCTCCATCTCCTTCTGCTTCACCTTCTGCTGCTCCTTCTCCTTCTTCTGTGTCTCCCTCTGCTTCTGCTTCTTATGCTTCTTCTTTTTCTTCTGCTTCTGCTTCTCCTGCTTCTGCTTCTTATGCTTCTACTGCTTCTTCTTCTGCTTCTGCTTCTTCTGCTTCTTCTGGTTCTACTTCTCTTTCTGCTTCTGCTTCTCCTACTTCTTTTTCTGCTTCTTCTGCTGCTTCTCCTTCTGCTGCTTCTTCTAGTTCTTCTTCTGCTTCTCTTTTTGCTTCTCCTTCTGCTTCTGCTTCTGCTTCTTCTGTTTCTCTTGCCTGAATTTCTGGTTCTACTTCTTCTGCTGCTTCTCCTTCTGCTTCTGCTTCTACTTCTGCTTCTGTTTCTGCTTCTTCTGCATCTTCTCTATCGGCTTCTCCTGCTTCTGCTTCTTGTGCTTCTCCTGCTTCTCTTTCTACTTCTCATTCTGCTTCTGCTTCTCCTTCTGCTTCTGCTTCTCCTCCTTCTCCTTCTCCTACTTCTGCTTCTCCTTCAGCTTCTGTTTCTTCTGCTTCTCCTGCTTCTCCTTCTGCATCTCCTTCTTCTTGTGCTTGTCCTTATGCTTCTTCTCTGTTTCTCCTTCTCCTTCTCCTTCTTTTGCTTCTCCTTTTGCTTCTGCTTCTTCTGCTTCTCCTTCTTCTCCTTCTGCTTCTGCTTCTTCTGCTTCTCCTGCTTCTTCTTCTGCATCTTCTTCTGCTTCTCCTTCTCCTTCTTCTGCTTCTCCTTCTGATTCTTCTTCTTCTGCTTTACCTGCTTCTCTTTCTGCTTCTCCTTCTGTTTCTCCTTCTCCTTCTTGATCTTCTGCTTTTCCTTCTGCTTCTCGTTCTGCTTCTGCTACAACTGCTACGGCTTCTACTTCTTCTGTTTCTTCTGCTTCTCCTTCTGCTTTTGATTCTCTTTCTGCTTCTGCTTCACCTTCTGCTTCTCATTCAGCTTCTCCAGATTCTGCTTCTTCTGCTTCTCCTGCTTCTCCTTCTGCTTCAGGTTCTGCTTCTGCTTCTTCGGCTTCTTCTGCTTCTGCTTCTCCTGCTTCTGCTTCTTCTGCTTCTCCTACTTCTCTTTCTGCTTCTCCTTCTGTTTCTGCTTCTCCCTCTGCTTCTGCTTCTTGTCTTTCTCCTGTTTCTTCTGCTTCTGCTTCTCCTGTTTCTGCATCTCCTGCTTCTCCTTCTGCTGCTCTTTCTGCTTCTCCTGCTGCTTTTCTTTCTCCTGCTCCTTCTTCTGCTTCTCTTTCTGCTTCTCCTTGTGTTTCGCCTTCTCCTTCTCGTTCTTCTGCTTTTCCTTCTGCTTCTCCTTCTGCTTCTGCATCTTCTGCTTCTTCTGCTACTGCCTCTGCTTCTTCAGTTTCTTCTGCTTCTCCTTCTGCTTCTCCTTCTGCTTTTGCTTCTCTTTCTGCTTCTGCTTCTCCTTCTGCTTCTCCAGATTCTGCTTCTTCTGCTTCTCCTTCTGCTTCAGGTTCTGCTTCTGCTTCTTCGGCTTCTTCTGCTTCTGCTTCTCCTGCTGCTGCTTCTTCTGCTTCTACTGCTTCTCCTTACGCTTCTCCTTATGCTGCTTCTTCTTCTTCTTCGTCTTCTTCTTCTTCTTCTTCTTCATCTTCTTCTCTTTCGTCTGCTTCTGCTTTTCCTGCTTCTTCTGCTTCTACTGCTTCTCTTTCTGCTTCTCATTCTGCTTCTGCTTCTCCTTCTGCTTCTCCTATTGCTTCTGCTGCCCTTCCTTCTCCTTCTCTTTTCCTCCTTCTGCTTCTCCTTCTGGTTCTGCTTCTCTTTCTGCTTCTGCTTCTTCTGATTCTCCAACTAATCCTTCTCCTTCTCCTTCTGTTTCTGCTTCTCTTTCTGCTTCTCCATCTCCTTCTGCTTCACCTTCTGCTGCTCCTTTTCCTCCTTGTGTTTCTCCCCTTGCTTCTGCTTCTGCTTCTTATGCTTCTTCTTGTTCTTCTGCTTCTGCTTCTCCTGCTTCTGCTTCTTATGCTTCTACTGCTTCTTCTTCTGCTTCTTCTTCTTCTGCTTCTACTTCTCTTTCTGCTTCTGCTTCTCCTGCTTGTTTTTCTGCTTCTTCTGCTGCTTCTCCTTCTGCTGCTTCTTCTACTTCTCCTTCTGCTTCTCTTTTTGCTTCTCTTTCTGCTTCTGCTTCTTCTGTTTCTCCTGCCTGAATTTCTGGTTCTACTTCTTCTGCTGCTTCTCCTTCTACTTCTGCTTCTACTTCTGCTTCTGTTTCTGCTTCTTCTGCTTCTCTTTCGGCTTCTCCTGCTTCTGCTTCTTGTGCTTCTCTTGCTTCTCTTTCTGCTTCTCATTCCGCTTCGGCTTCTCTTTCTGCTTCTGATTCTCCTCCTTCTCCTTCTCCTACTTCTGCTTCTCCTTCAGCTTCTGTTTCTTCTGCTTCTCCTGCTTCTCCTTCTGCATCTCCTTCTGCTTGTGCTTGTCCTTATGCTTCTTCTTCTGCTTCTGCTTCTCCTTCTCCTCCTCCTTCTTTTGCTTCTCCTTTTGCTTCTGCTTCTTCTGCTTTTCCTGCTTCTCCTTCTCCTTCTGCTTCTTCTGCTTCTCCTGCTTCTCCTTCTGCATCTTCTTCTGCTTCTGCTTCTCCTTCTCCTTCTTCTGCTTCTCCTTCTGATTCTCCTTCTGCTTCTTCTTCTTCTGCTTTACCTGATTCTCTTTCTGCTTCTCCTTCTGCTTCTCCTTCTGTTTCTAATTCTCCTTCTTGTTCTTCTGCTTTTCCTTCGGCTTCTCCTTCTGCTTCTGCTACAACTGCTACTGTTTCTACTTCTTCTGTTTCTTCTGCTTCTCCTTCTGCTTTTGATTCTCTTTCTGCTTCTGCTTCTCCTTCAGCTTGTCATTCTGCTTCTCCAGATTCTGCTTCTTCTGCTTCTCCTGCTTCTCCTTTTGCTTCAGGTTCTGCTTCTGCTTCTTCGGATTCTTATGCTTCTGCTTCTCCTGCTTCTGCTTCTTCTGCTTCCCCTCCTTCTCTTTCTGCTTCTCCTTCTGTTTGTGCTTCTCCTTCTGCTCTGCTTCTTGTCCTTCTCCTGATTCTTCTACTTCTGCTTCTCCTGTTTCTGTATCTCCTGCTTCTCCTTCTGCTGCTCTTTCTGCTTCTCCTGCTGCTTTTCCGTCTCCTGCTCCTTCTTCTGCTTCTCTTTCTGCTTCTCCTTCTGTTTCTCCTTCTCCTTCTCGTTCTTCTGCTTTTCCTTGTGCTTCTCCTTCTGCTTCTGCATCTTTTGCTTCTTCTGCTACTGCCTCTGCTTCTTCTGTTTCTTCTGCTTCTCCTTCTGCTTCTCCTTCTGCTTTTGCTTCTCTTTCTGCTTCTGCTTCTCCTTCTGGTTCTCCTTCTTCTTCTCCAGATTCTGCTTCTTCTGCTTCTCCTGCTTCTCCTACTTCTCGTGCTGCTTCTTCTTCTGCGTCTCTTTCTGCTTCTGCTTATTCTTTTGCTTCTCCTACTCCTAATCCTTCTCTTTCGCCTTCTCCTTCTTTTTCTTCCGCTTTTCCTGCTGCTTCTGCTTCTGCTTATTGTACTATTTCTGTTTCTTCTGCTTCTTCTTCAGATTGTGCTTCTTCTGTTTCTCCTGCTTCATATTCTGCTTCTGCTTCTTCGGCTTCTCCTGTTTCTTCTGCTTCTGCTTCTTCTACTTCTCCTGCTTCTCTTTCTGCTTCTCTTTCTGCTTCTGCTTCTGCTCTTCTCCTCCTTCTGTTTCTTTTGGTTCTGTTTCTTCTGCTTCTTCTTCCGTTTCTTCTGATTCTACTTCTGCTTCTCCTTCTTCTCCTCTTTCTGCTTCTACTTCTGCTTCTTCTGATTCTCCTGCTTCTCCTTCTTGTTCTCCTTCTGTTTCTGCTTCTCTTTCTGCTTCTGCTTCTCCTTCTGTTGCTCCTTCTCCTTCTTCTGCTTCTCCCACTGCTTCTTCTTCTGCTTATTTTGCTTATTCTTTTTCTTCTGCTTCTGCTTCTCCAGGTTCTGCTTCTTCTGCTTCTACTGCTTCTCCTTACGCTTCTCCTTATGCTTCTTCTTCTTCTTCTTCTTCTTCTTCGTCTTCTTCTTCTTCTTTTTCTTCTTCGTCTTCATCTTCTTCTCTTTCGTCTGCTTCTGCTTTCCCTGCTTCTTCTGCTTCTACTGCTTCTCTTTCTGCTTCTCATTCTGCTTCTCCTTCTCCTTCTACTTCTCCTATTGCTTCTGCTGCCCTTCCTTCTCCTTCTCCTTCTCCTTCTCCTACTTCTGCTTCTCCTTCTGCTTCTGCTTCTTCTGCTTCTCCAGCTTCTCCTTCTGCATCTTCTTCTCCTTCTGCTTCTCCTTCTGCTTCTCCTTATTCTTTTTCTTCTGCTTCTCCTGCTTCTGCTTCTTCTGCTTCTACTGCTTCTCCTTATGCTTCTCCCTCTTCTCCTTCTTCTTCTTCTTCTTCTTCTTCTTCTTCTTCTTCTTCTTCTTCTTCTTCTTCTTCTTCTTCTTCTTCTTCTTCTTCTTCTTCTTCTTCTTCTTCTTCTTCTTCTTCTTTTTCTTCTTCTTCGTCTTCTTCTTCTTCTTCTTCTTCTTCTTCTTCTTCTTCTTCTTCTTCTTCTTCTTCTTCTTCTTCTTCTTCTTCTTCTTCTTTTCTCTTTCTTCTGCTTCTGCTTTTCCAGCTTCTTCTGCTTCTACTGCTTCTCTTTCTGCTTCTCATTCTGTTACTTCTTCTCCTTCTGCTTCTCCTATTGCTTCTGCTACCCTTCCTTCTCCTTCTTCTTCTCCTACTTCTGCTTCTCCTTCTGCTTTTGCTTCTTCTGATTCTCCTGCTTCTCGTTCTGCATCTTCTTCTGCTTCTCCTTCTGCTGCTTCTTCTGCTTCTGCTTCTCCCTCTTCTGCTTCTCCTTCTGATTCTCCTTCTGCTTCTCCTTCTGCTGCTCCTTCTCCTTCTTCTGCTTCTCCCTCTGATTCTGCTTCTTATGCTTATTCTTTTTCTTCTGCTTCTGCTTCTCCTGCTTCTGCTTCTTCTTCTTCTTCTTCTTCTTCTTCTTCTTCTTCTTCTTCTTCTTCTTCTTCTTCTTCTTCTTCTTCTTCTTCTTCTTCTTCTTCTCTTTCTTCTGCTTCTGCTATTCCTGCATCTTCTGTTTCTTCTGCTTCTCATTCTGCTTCTCATTCTGCTTCTGCTTCTCCTTCTGCTTCTCTTATTGCTTCTGCTGCTCTTCCTTCTCCTTCTACTACTTCTACTTCTCTTTCAGCTTCTGCTTCTTCTGCTTCTCCAGCTTCTCCTTCTGCATCTTCTTCTGCTTCTGCTTCTCCTTCTGCTTCTCCTTCTGCTTCTTCTGCTTCTCCTTCTGAGTCTCCTTCTGCTTCTTCTTCTGTTTCTCCTTCTCCTTCTCGTGCTTCTGCTTTTCCTTCTGCTTCTCCTTCTGCTTCTGCTGCAACTGCTACTGCTTCTGCTTCTTCTGTTTCTTCTGCTTCTCCTTCTTCTTTTAATTCTCTTTCTGCTTCTGCTTCTCCTTCAGCTTGCCATTCTGCTTCTCCAGATTCTGCTTTTTCTGCTTCTCCTGTTTCTCCTTCTGCTTCAGGATCTGCTTCTGCTTCTTCGGATTCTTATGCTTCTGCTTTTCCTGCTTCTGCTTCTTCTGCTTCCCCTCCTTCTCTTTCTGCTTCTCCTACTGTTTCTGCTTCTGCTTCTTGTCCTTCTCGTGTTTCTTCTGCTTCTGCTTCTCCTGCTTCTGCTTCTTCTGCTTTTCCTGCTTCTCTTTCTGCTTCTCCTTCTGCTTCTGCTTCTCCTTCGGCTTCTGCTCCTTCTCCTTCTTCTGTTTCTTCTTCTGCTTCTCCCATTTCTGCTTCTTCTGCTTGTCCTGCTTCTCGTTCTGCTTCTCTTCGTCGGCTTCTCTTTCTACTTCTGCTTCTGCTTCTTCTGCTTCTGCTTCTTCTCCTTCTTCTTCTCCTTCTGCTTCTGCTTCTTCTGCTTCTCCTGCTTCTCCTTCTGCATCTCCTTCTGCTTGTGCTTGTCCTTCTGCTTCTGCTTCTGCTTCTTTTCTGCTTCTGCTTCTCCTTATCCTCCTTCTGCTTCTCCGTCTGCTTCTGCTTCTTCTGCTTTTCCTGATTCTCTTTCTGCTTCTCCTTCTGTTTCTCCTTCTCCTTCTCGTTCTTCTGCTATTCCTTCTGCTTCTCTTTCTGCTTCTGCATCTTCAGCTTCTTCTGCTACTGCTTCTGCTTCTTCTGTTTTTTCTGTTTCTCCTTCTGCTTCTCCTTTTGCTTCTCTTTCTGCTTCTGCTTCTCCTTCTGGTTCTCCTTCTTCTTCTCCAGATTCTGCTTCTTCTGCTTCTCCTGCTTCTCCTTGTGCTTCAGGTTCTGCTTCTGCTTCTTCGGGTTCTCCTGCTTCTATTTCTGCTTCTCCTTCTGTTTCTACTTCTCTTTCTGCTTCTGCTTCTTCTCCTTCTTCTGCTTCTGCTTCTCCTGCTTCTCCTTCTGTTTCTCTTTATGCTTATCCTTCTCCTTCTCCTTCTTCTGCTTCTCCTTCTGCTTCTGCTTCTTATTCTGCATCTTCTTCTGTTTCAATTTCTCCTTCTTCTGCTTTTCATTCTGCTTCTGCTTCTCCTGCTTATGCTTCTTCTGCTTCTCCTTCTCATTCTCCTTCTCTTTCTGCTTCTGCTTATCCTTCTGTTTCTCCTACTCCTAATACTTCTCGTTCTCCTTCTCCTTCTTCTTCTTCTGCTTCTCCTGCTGCTTCCTCTTCTGCTTCTTCTGCTTTTTCTGTTTCTTCTTCTTCTGCTTCAGCTTCTGCTTCTCTGCTTCTCCTTCTGCTTCTGCTTCTCCTTCTGCTTCTGCTTCTGCTCTTCTCCTTCTTCTGTTTCTTCTGCTTCTGCTTCTCCTGCTTCTTCTTCTTCTGCTTCTCCTACTTCTCTTTCTGCTTCTCCGTCTCCTTCTCCTTCAATTTCTCCTTCTTGTGCTTCTTATTCTGCTTCTGCTTCTCCTGTTTCTGCTTCTTCTGTTTCTCCTTCTGCTTCTCTTTCTGCTTCTAATTATGCTTCTGCTCCTCCTACTCCTACTCCTTCTCTTTCTCCTTCTTCTTCTTCTTCTTCTCGTTCTGCTTCTGCTACTGCTTCTTCTGCTTGTTCTATTTCTTCTGCTTCTTCTTTTCCAGCTTCTGCTGCTTCTGCTTCCCCTTCTGCTTCAGGTTCTCCTTCTGCTTCTTGGGATTCTTCTGTTTCTTCTGCTTCTGCTTCTCCTGCTACTGCTTCTTCTGCTTCTCTTTCTGCTTCTCCTTCTGCTTCTGCTTCTCCTTCTGCTCCTTCTCCTTCTTCTGTTTCTTCTAGTGCTGCTGCTTCTCCCGCTATCACTTCTTCTGCTTCTCCTGCTTGTCCTTCTGCTTCTGCTTCTCCTTCTTCTGCTTCTCTTTCTGCTTCTGCTTCTGCTTCTTCTGATTCTCCAACTTCTCCTTCTCCTCCTCCCTCTGTTTCTGCTTCTCTTTCTCCTTCTGCATCTCCTTCTGCTTCACCTTCTGCTGCTCCTTCTCCTCCTTTTGTTTCTCCCTCTACTTCGGCTTCTGCATCTTATGCTTCTTTATTTCTTCTGCTTCTGCTTCTCCTGCTTCTGCTTCTTATGCTTCTACTGCTTCTTCTTCTGCTTCTGCTTCTTCTGCTTCTACTTCTCTTTCTGCTTCTACTTCTCCTGCTTGTTTTTCTGCTTCTTCTACTGCTTCTCCTTCTGCTGCTTCTTCTACTTCTCTTTCTGCTTCTCTTTTTGCTTCTCTTTCTGCTTCTGCTTCTGCTTCTTCTGTTTCTCCTGCCTGAATTTCTGGTTCTACTTGTTCTGCTGCTTCTCCTTCTGCTTCTGCTTCTCCTTCTGCTTCAGTTTCTGCTTCTTCTACTTCTTCTCTTCAGCTTCTCCTGCTTCTGCATCCTGTGCTTCTCCTGCTTCTCTTTCTGCTTCTCATTCCGCTTCTGCTTGTCCTTCTGCTTCTCCTTCTGCTTCTGCTTCTGCTTCAATTTCTCCTTCTGCTTCTCATTCTGCTTCTGCGTCTTCTGTTCTTCTGCTTCTCCTGCGTCTGCTTCTCCTAATTCTCGTGCTGCTTCTCCTTCTGCGTCTCTTTCTGCTTCTGATTATCCTTTTGCTTCTCCTATTCCTAATCCTTCTCTTTCGAATTCTCCGTCTTCTTCTTCTGCTTCTCCTGCTGCTTTTGCTTCTGCTTATTCTACTATTTCTGTTTCTTCTGATTCTGCTTCAGATTGTGCTTCTTCTGTTTCTCCTTCTGCTTTAGATTCTGCTTCTGCTTCTTTGGCTTTTCCTGTTTCTTCTGCTTCTGCTTCTCCTGCTTCTTCTGCTTCTCCTGCTACTCTTTCTGCTTCTCCTTTTGCTTCTGCTTTTCTTTCTGCTTCTGCTTCTGCTCTTCTCCTTCTTCTGTTTGTTTTGCTTCTTCTTCTTCTTCTTCTTCTTCTTCTTCTTCTTCTTCTTCTTCTTCTTCTTCTTCTTCTTCTTCTGTTTCTTCTGATTCTACTTCTGCTTCTCCTTCTTCTCCTTCTCTTTCTCCTTTTGCTTCTGCTTCTTCTGCTCCTCCTGCTTCTCCTTCTGCATCTTCTTCTTCTTCTGCTTCTCCTTCTGCTGCTTCTTCTGCTTCTGCTTCTCCTTCTGCTTCTTCTGCTTCTCCTTCTGATTCTCCTTCTGCTTGTGCTTCTGTTTCTCCTTCTCCTTCTCGTTCTCCTACTTTTCCTTCTGCTTCTCCTTCTGCTTCTGCTGCAACTGCTACTGCTTCTGCTTCTTCTGTTTCTTCTGCTTCTCCTTCTGCTTTTGATTCTCTTTCTGCTTCTGCTTCTCCTTCAGCTTGTCATTCTGCTTCTCCAGATTCTGCTTCTTCTGCTTCTCCTTCTGCTTCAGGTTCTGCTTCTGATTCTTCGGATTCTTATGCTTCTGCTTCTCCTGCTTCTGCTTCTTCTGCTTCCCCTCCTTCTCTTTCTGCTTCTCCTTCTGTTTCTGCTTCTCCTTCTGCTTCTGCTTCTTGTCCTTCTCCTGTTTCTTCTGCTTCTGCTTCTCCTGCTTTTTCTGCTTTTCCTGCTTCTCTTTCTGCTTCTCCTTCTGCTTCTGCTTCTCCTTCGGCTTCTGCTCCTTCTCCTTCTTCTGTTTCTTCTTCTTCTGCTTCTCCCGCTTCTGCTTCTACTGCTTCTCCTGCTTCTCGTTCTGCTTCTCTTCGTCGGCTTCTCTTCCTACTTCTGCTTCTGCTTCTTCTGCTTCTGCTTCTTCTCTTTAGTTCTTCTCCTTCTGCTTCTGCTTCTTCTCCTTCTCCTGCTTCTCCTTCTGCATCTCCTTCTGCTTGTGCTTTTCCTTCTGCTTCTTCTTCTGCTTCTGTTTCTCCTTCTCCTTCTTCTGCTTCTCCGTCTGCTTCTGCTTCTCCTTCGGCTTCTGCTCCTTCTCCTTCTTCTGTTTCTTCTTCTTCTGCTTCTCCCGCTTCTGCTTCTACTGCTTCTCCTGCTTCTCGTTCTGCTTCTCTTCGTCGGCTTCTCTTCCTACTTCTGCTTCTGCTTCTTCTGCTTCTGCTTCTTCTCTTTAGTTCTTCTCCTTCTGCTTCTGCTTCTTCTCCTTCTCCTGCTTCTCCTTCTGCATCTCCTTCTGCTTGTGCTTTTCCTTCTGCTTCTTCTTCTGCTTCTGCTTCTCCTTCTCCTTCTTCTGCTTCTCCGTCTGCTTCTGCTTCTTCTGCTTTTCCTGATTCTCTTTCTGCTTCTCCTTCTCCTTGTGTTTCTCCTTCTCCTTCTCGTTCTTCTGCTATTTCTTGTGCTTCTTTTTCTGCTTCTACATCTTCAGCTTCTTCTGCTACTGCTTGTGTTTCTTCTGCTTCTCCTTCTGATTTTGCTTCTCTTTCTGCTTCTGCTTCTCCTTCTGCTTCTGCAGATTCTGCTTCTTCTGCTTCTTCTTCTGCTTCAGGTTCTGCTTCTGCTTCTTCGGATTCTTACGCTTCTGCTTCACCTGGTTCTGCTTCTTCTGCTTCCCCTCCTTCTTTTTCTGCTTCTCCTTCTGTTTCTGCTTCTCCTTCTCCTTCTGCTTCTTCTCCTTCTTCTGTTTCTTCTGCTTCTGCTTCTCCTGCTTCTGCTTCTCCTGCTTCTCGTTCTGCTTCTCTTTCTGATTTTCTTTCTGATTCTCCTTCTCCTTCTTCTGCTTCTCCTTCTGCTTCTGCTTCAATTTCTCCTTCTGCTTCTCATTCTGCTTCTACGTCTTCTGTTTCTTCTGCTTCTCCAGCTTCTGCTTCTCCTGCTTCTCCTACTTCTCGTGCTGCTTTTTCTTCTGCGTCTCTTTCTGCTTCTGCTTATCCTTTTGCTTCTCCTACTCCTAATCCTTCTCTCTCGCCTTTTCGTCTTCTTCTTCTGCTTCTCCTGCTGCTTCTGCTTCTGCTTATTCTACTATTTCTGTTTCTTCTGCTTCTGCTTCAGATTGTGCTTCTTCTGTTTCTCCTTCTGCTTCAGATTCTGCTTCTGCTTCTTCGGATTCTTCTGTTTCTTCTGCTTCTGCTTCTCCTGCTTCTTCTGCGTCTCCTCCTTCTCTTTCTGCTTCTCCTTCTGCTTCTGCTTCTCCTTCTGCTTCTGCTTCTGCTCTTCTCTTTTTTCTGTTTCTTTTGCTTCTGTTTCTTCTGCTTCTTATTCTTCTGTTTCTTCTGATTCTACTTCTGCTTCTTCTGATTCTCCTGCTTCTCCTTTTGTTGTCCTTCTGTTTCTGCTTCTCTTTCTGCTTCTGCTTCTCCTTCTGCTGCTCCTTCTCCTTCTGCTTCTGCTTCTCCCAGTGCTTCTGCTTCTGCTTCTTTTGTTTATTCTTTTTCTTCTGCTTCTGCTTCTCCTGCTTCTTCTTCTTCTCCTTCTACTGCTTCTCCTTATGCTTCTCCTTATGCTTCTCCTTATGCTTCTCATTATGCTTCTCCTTATGCTTCTTCTTCTTCTTCTTCTTCTTCTTCTTCTTCTTCTTCTTCTTCTTCTTCTTCTTCTTCTTCTTCTTCTTCTTGTTTTCTTCTTCTTCTTCTTCTTCTCTTCCGTCTGCTTCTGCCTTTCCTGCTTCTTCTGCTTCTACTGCTTCTCTTTCTCCTTGTCATTCTGCTTCTGCTTCTCCTATTGTTCCTGCTGCCCTTCCTTCTCCTTCTCCTTCTCCTACTTCTGCTTCTCCTTCTGCTTTTGCTTCTTCTGCTTCTCCTTCTGCATCTACATCTGATCTGCTTCTCCATCTGCTGCATCTTCTGCATCTGCTTCTCCTTCTTCTGCTTCTCCTTCTGCTGCTCCTTCTGCTTCTCGTTCTGCTTCTGATTCTCCTTCTGCTCTTCCTACTCCTAATCCTACTCTTTCTCCTTCTCCTTCTTCTTCTTCTGCTTCTCGTTCTGCTTCTGCTACTTCATCTTCTGCTTGTTCTGTTTCTTCTGCTTCAGGTCCAGCTTCTGCTTCTTCAGCTTCTTCTATTTCTTGTGCTTCTGCTTCTCCTTCTACTGCTTCTTCTCCTTATCTTTCTGCTTCTCCTTCTGCTTCTGCTTCTCCTTCTGCTCCTTCTCCTTCTCGTTCTTCTTCTTCTTCTTCTTCTTCTTCTTCTTCTTCTTCTTCTTCTTCTTCTTCTTCTTCTTCTTCTTCTTCTTCTTCTTCTTCTTCTTCTTCTTCTTCTTCTATTTATTCTTCTTCTTCTCCTTCTCCTTCTTCTTCTTCTTCTTCTGCTTCTCCCGCTTCTGCTTCTTCTGCTTTTCCTTCCTTTCCTCTGCTTCTGCTTCTCCTTCTCCTTCTTCTGCTTCTCTTTCTGCTTCTGCTTCTTCTGATTCTCCAACTAATCCTTCTTCTTTTCCTTCTGTTTCTGCTTCTCTTTCTGCTTCTCCATCTCCTTCTGCTTCAGCTTCTGCTGCTTCTTCTCCTTCTTCTGTTTCTCCCTCTGCTTCTGCTTCTGCTTCTTATGCTTCTTCTTGTTCTTCTGCTTCTGCTTCTCCTGCTTCTGCTTCTTATGCTTCTACTGCTTCTTCTTCTGCTTCTGCTTCTTCTGCTTCTACTTCTCTTTCTGCTTCTGCTTCTCCTGCTTATTTTTCTGCTTCTTCTGCTGATTCTTCTACTTCTCCTTCTGCTTCTCTTTTTGCTTCTCTTTCTGCTTCTGCTTCTTCTGTTTCTCCTGCCTGAATTTCTGGTTCTACTTGTTCTGCTGTTTCTCCTTCTGATTCTGCTTCTACTTCTGTTTCTGTTTCTGCTTCTTCTGCTTCTTCTCTTTCGGCTTCTCCTGCTTCTGCTTCTTGTGCATCTCCTGCTTCTCTTTCTGCTTCTCATTCCGCTTCTGCTTCTCCTTCTGCTTCTCCTCCTTCTACTTCTCCTACTTCTGCTTCTCCTTCAGCTTCTACTTCTTCTGTTTCTCCTGCTTCTCCTTCTGCATCTCCTTCTGCTTATGCTTGTCCTTATGCTCCTTCTTCTTCTGCTGCTTCTCCTTCTCCTTCTTTTGCTTCTGCTTCTTCTGCTTTTCCTGCTTCTCCTTCTGCTTCTGCTTCTTCTTCTTCTCCTGCTTCTCCTTCTGCATCTACTTCTGCTTCTGCTTCTCCTTCTTCTTCTGCTTCTCCTTCTGCTTCTGCTTCTGCTCTTCTCCTTCTTCTTCTTCTGTTTCTTCTGATGCTACTTCTGCTTCTCCTTCTTCTCCTTCTCTTTCTGCTTCTATTTCTGCTTCTTCTGCTTCTCCTGCTTCTCCTTCTTGTTCTCCTTCTGTTTCTGCTTCTCTTTCTGCTTCTGCTTCTCCTTCTGCTGCTCCTTCTCCTTCTCCTTCTTCTGATTCTCCCCCTGCTTCTGCTTCTGCTTGTTTTGCTTATTCTTTTTCTTGTGCTTCTGCTTCTCCTGCTTCTGCTTCTTCTGCTTCTACTGCTTCTCCTTATGCTTCTCCTTCTTCTTCTTCTTCTTCTTCTTCTTCTTCTTCTTCTTCTTCTTCTTCTTCTTCTTCTTCTTCTTCTTCTTCTTCTTCTTTTTCTTCTTCTTCGTCTTCTCCTTTTTCTTCTTCTTCTTCTTCTTCTTCTTCTTCTTCTTCTTCTTCTTCTTCTTCTTCTTCTTCTTCTTCTTCTTCTTCTTCTTCTTCTTCTCTTTCTTCTGCTTCTGCTTTTCCAGCTTCTTCTGCTTCTACTGCTTCTC
This sequence comes from Dipodomys ordii, assembly GCF_000151885.1. Taxonomy (NCBI): domain Eukaryota; kingdom Metazoa; phylum Chordata; class Mammalia; order Rodentia; family Heteromyidae; genus Dipodomys; species Dipodomys ordii. The sequence goes on from NW_012287881.1 coordinate 37,369, forward strand.
TTTCTGCTTCTCCTTCTGCTTCTTCTTCTCCTTCTGCTTCTCCTATTGCTTCTGCTGCCCTTCCTTCTCCTTCTTCTTCTCCTGCTTCTGCTTCTCCTTCTGCTTTTGCTTCTTCTGATTCTCCTGCTTCTCGTTCTGCATCTTCTTCTGTTTCTGCTTCTCCTTCTGCTGCTTCTTCTGCTTCTGCTTCTCCCTCTTCTGCTTCTCCTTCTGATTCTCCTTCTGCTTCTCCTTCTGCTGCTCCTTCTCCTTCTTCTGCTTCTCCCTCTGATTCTGCTTCTTATGCTTATTCTTTTTCTTCTGCTTCTTCTGCTTCTCCTTATGCTTCTCCTTCTGCTGCTCCTTCTCCTTCTTCTTCTTCTTCTTCTTCTTCTTCTTCTTCTTCTTCTTCTTCTTCTTCTTCTTCTTCTTCTTCTTCTTCTTCTTCTTCTTCTTCTTCTTCTTCTTCTTCTTCTTCTTCTACTTCTTCTTCTTCTCTTTCTTCTGCTTCTGCTATTCCTGCATCTTCTGTTTCTTCTGCTTCTCATTCTGCTTCTCATTCTGCTTCTGCTTCTCCTTCTGCTTCTCTTATTGCTTCTGCTGCTCTTCCTTCTCCTTCTACTACTTCTATTTCTCTTTCAGCTTCTGCTTCTTCAGCTTCTCCAGCTTCTCCTTCTTCATCTTCTTCTGCTTCTGCTTCTCCTTC
>NW_012287882.1:0-588 GCF_000151885.1 Dipodomys ordii
CCGGCTGACCCAGGATGAGCGCTAGGGACCAGGGGTCAGTATGCGGGGCTGGCCAGCAAAGAAACGCACACATTTTCCATGCGAGCCCGTTTCCGCGAGGACTCGGTGCCGGCAGCCGTCCCGGGGCGTCGCCGCGGTCGGCACCCCGTCCCTCCAGCCTGCCCGGGCTCCTCCAGGCGGGGACCCGCGGGGACACCAACCGGTTTTGTTAAACCACTAGCACCAGCGGTCTGCAAACTGCTGTTCGGTGGTGACCGCTGCGGTCGAGGCCGCGCGTGGGTCACGACCCGAGTGAGGGTGGAGCACGGGTCACGGGGCGAGCGGCCCGCGCGGGCGGGGCCCGAACCCCAGCGCGGGGGGCTGCGAGGCCCGGCCCCGGCCCCGCCCTCGCCCGCCCCTCCCGGGAGCCGCAGCACGAGGCGTCCCGCGGGGCGCGTCCAGGTGAGGGAAGTGGGCGGGGCCTGGCTCGTGAAGGGCAGGCGTGGGGCGGGACGCGCATGCGCCTTGGGCTCCGCTCGCTTCAGGCCTCTCGGAGAAGTCGGGCGGGCTCCCGGCGGCCTGGGCGGTGGCGGCGCCGGGGAGGGCGGG
>NW_012287883.1:0-1079 GCF_000151885.1 Dipodomys ordii
GCAGCCAAAGGCCAAGCTCGTCTCTGCTTCCTGCTCGAGGATGGCCTCCGTGATGGGGCCAGGAGCTCAAGTTCACTGCGTCGGAACGGTGCGGGGAGAGGAGCCAATTCCTACAATAATTTTCTCTCCCTACAGAGAAAACGTCCGGCTGCCACCTGCCAATAAATGTCAGTTGAGGTTGTGTGTGTGGTTGTTGTTTAACTAGAGTGTGATTCGAAGGAAGCTATTGGAGAGGCGCCGGGATAAGTGCGCGCGGGGGAGGCGGGCGCGCGGGGGAGGCGGGCGCGCGGGGGAGGTGCGCGCGGGGGAGGCGCTCGCGGGGGAGGTGCGTGTGCGCGCGGGGGAGGTGCACGCGGGGGAGGTGCGTGTGCGCGCGGGGAAGTGCGCACACTGGATGGCCCAGGCGCGTGGAGCCTTGGGAAAGCCACGGGAGGCGCCCCGTGCACACCGCAGGCCCGGCCCACGCGGGAAGCTCTCCTGAGGTTTCACACGAGCTGAGGAGGCTCGGCTCTTACCCGCCGAGCCTTCCCAAGGTAACCCTAGGATACTTCTTAAAAAGTGACTTTGTTTTTCTTCTGATTTCCTTCCTTCCCCAGCGTCCTTGAACTGGTTCATCATTCCTGCACCTATTGCAGGAGTTGTGTGGGCCATTACTTAGCTACCCTCTTGGCGTTTGCGTTCCGCTTGAATCGCTCATAGGCCCTCCGTGTCCTGGCTGATCTGCCCGAGGCCCTCCGGGTCCGTGTCCTGGCTGATCTGCCCGGGGCCCTCCGGGTCCTGGCTGATCTTTTGCCCGGAGCCCTCCGGGTCCGTGTCCTGGCTGATCTGCCCGGGGCCCTCCGTGTCTCATGTCTCGGTTCCTGGGTGGAGCTGTACGAGGCCCACCCAGAAACCACCTTTCCCGGCCGCAGAGATTCCCGGGTGCGGATTCATCTTCGTGCAGAATTCCACACAAGCCTGCCTGTGACGGCAGGGCCGCATCCAGAAAGTTCTTTTGCTACCATCATTCCAATTTCAGAAGCCTGGTGAGATGAGGCACATGTGTTACGTGATAAACACCCCAACAAGAAAACTGGGGC
>NW_012287884.1:0-5346 GCF_000151885.1 Dipodomys ordii
TGATTCTCCAACTTCTCTTTCTTCTTCTTCTATTTCTGCTTCTCTTTCTGCTTCTGCATTTCTTTCTGCTTCACCTTCTGCTGCTCCTTCTCCTTCTTCTGTTTCTCCCTCTTCTTCTGCTTCTTATGCTTCTTCTTTTTCTTCTGGTTCTGCTTCTCCTGCTTCTGCTTCTTATGCTTCTACTGCTTCTTCTTCTGCTTCTTCTGCTTCTACTTCTCTTTCTGCTTCTGCTTCTCCTGCTAGTTTTTCTGCTTCTTTTGCTGCTTTTTCTACTTCTCCTTCTGCTTCTCTTTTTGCTTCTCCTTCTCCTTCTGCTTCTTCTGTTTCTCGTGCCTGAATTTCTGGTTCTACTTCTTCTGCTGCTTCTCCTTCTGCTTCTGCTTCTCCTTCTGCTTCTGTTTCTGCTTCTTCTCTTTCGGCTTCTCCTGCTTCTGCTTCTTGACCTCCTCCTGCTTCTCTTTCTGCTTCTCCTTCTGCTTCTGCTTCTCCTTCTGCTTCTGCTTCTCCTCCTTCTCCTTCTCCTACTTCTGCTTCTCTTTCAGCTTCTGCTTCTTCTGCTTCTCCTGCTTCTCCTTCTGCATCTCCTTCTGCTTGTGCTTGTCCTTATGCTTCTTCTGCCTCTGCTTCTCCTTCTCCTTCTTTTGCTTCACATTTTGCTTCTGCTTCTTCTGCTTTTCCTGCTTCTCCTTCTGCTTCTGCTTCTTCTGCTTCTCCTTCTGCATCTTCTTCTGCTTCTGATTCTCCTTCTCCTTCTTCTGCTTCTCCTTCTGATTGTCCTTCTGCTTCTTCTTCTGCTTTACCTGCTTCTCTTTCTGCTTCTCCTTCTGCTTCTCCTTCTGTTTCTCCTTCTCCTTCTTGTTCTTCTGCTTTTCCTTCTGCTTTTCCTACTGCTTCTGCTACAACTGCTACTGCTTCTACTTCTTCTGTTTCTTCTGCTTCTCCTTCTGCTTTTGATTCTCTTTCTGCTTCTGCTTCTCCTTCTGCTTCTCATTCTGCTTCTCCAGATTCTGCTTCTTCTGCTTCTCCTGCTTCTCCTTCTGCTTCAGGTTCTGCTTCTGCTTCTTCGGATTCTTATTCTTCTGCTTCTCCTGCTTCTGCTTCTTCTGCTTCCCCTCCTTCTCCTTCTGCTTCTCCTTCTGCTTCTGCTTCTTGTCCTTCTCCTGTTTCTTCTGCTTGTTCTTCTCCTGTTTCTGCATTTCCTGCTTCTCCTTCTGCTGCTCTTTCTTTTTCTCCTGCCGCTTTTCTTTCTATTGCTCCTTCTTCTGCTTCTCTTTCTGCTTCTACTCCTGTTTCTCCTTCTCCTTCTCCTTCTAGTTCTTCTGCTTTTCCTTCTGCTTCTCCTTCTGCTTCTGAATCTTCTGCTTCTTCTGATACTGACTCTGCTGCCTCTGGTTCTTCTGTTTCTTCTGCTTCTCCTTCTGCTTTTGCTTCTATTTCTGCTTCTGCTTCTCCTTCTGCTTCTCCAGATTCTGCTTCTCCTGCTTCTCCTTCTGCTTCAGGTTCTGCTTTTGCCTTTTCGGCTTCTTCTGCTTCTGCTTCTTCTGCTGCTGCTTCTTCTGCTTCTCCTGCTTCTCTTTCTGCTTTTCCTTCTGTTTCTGCTTCTCCTTCTGCTTCTTCCCCTTCTTCTGTTTCTTCTGCTTCGGCTTCTCCAGCTTCTGCTTTTCCTGCTTCTCTTTCTGCTTCTCCTTCTGCTTCTGCTCCTCCTTCTGCTTCTGCTCCTTCTATTTCTTCTGTTTCTTCTTCTTCTGCTTCTCCCGCTCTGCTTCTTCTGCTTCTCCTGCTTCTCGTTCTGCTTCTCTTCGTCTGCTTCTCTTTCTACTTCTCCTTCTGCTTCTTCTGATTCTGCTTCTTCTCCTTCTTCTTCTCCTTCTGCTTCTGCTTCTTCTGCTTCTCCTGCTACTCCTTCTGCATCTCCTTCTGCTTGTGCTTTTCCTTCTGCTTCTTCTTCTGCTTCTGCTTCTCCTTCTTCTGCTTCTCTGTCTGTTTCTGCTTCTTCTGTTTTTCCTGCTTCTACTTCTGCTTCTCATTCTTCTTCTCCTTCTGTTTCTCCTTGTCGTTATTCTGCTATTCCTTCTGCTTCTCTGTCTGCTTCTGCATCTTCAGCTTCTTCTGCTACTGCTTCTGCTTCTTCTGTTTCTTCTGCTTCTCTTTCTGCTTCTCCTTCTGCTTTTGCTTCTCTTTCTGCTTCTGCTTCTCCTTCTGCTTCTCCTTCTTCTCCAGATTCTGCTTCTTCTGCTTCTCCTGCTTCTCCTTCTGCTTCAGGTTCTGCTTCTGCTTCTTCAGCTTCTTCTGCTTCTATTTCTGCTTCTCCTTCTGTTTCTGCTTCTCTTTCTGCTTCTGCTTCTTATCCTTCTTCTATTTCTTTTGATTCTGCTTCTCCTGCTTCTGCTTCTCCTGCTTCTCCTTCTGTTTCTCTTTATGCTTCTCCTTCTGCTACTCCTTCTTCTGCTTCTACTTCTGCTTCTGCTTCTGCTTCTGCTTCTCCTGCTGCTTTTCCTTCTCCTGCTCCTTCTTCTGCTTCTCTTTCTGCTTCTCCTTCTGTTTCTCCTACTCCTTCTCCTTCTCGTTCTTCTGCTTTTCCTTCTGCTTCTCCTGCTTCTGCATCTTCTGCTTCTTCTGCTACTGCCTCTGCTTCTTCTGTTTCTTCTGCTTCCCCTTCTGCTTCTCCTTCTGCTTTTGCTTCTCTTTCTGCTTCTGCTTCTCCTTCTGCTTCTCCAGATTCTGCTTCTTCTGCTTCTCCTGCTTCTCCTTCTGCTTCAGGTTCTGCTTCTGCTTCTTCTGCTTCTGCTTCTCCTGCTGCTGCTTCTTCTGCTTCTCCTGCTTCTCTTTCTGCTTTTCCTTCTGTTTCTGCTTCTCCTTCTGCTTCTTCTCCTTCCTATGTTTCTTCTGCTTCTGCTTCTCCTGCTTCTGCTTCTTCTGCTTCTCCTTCTCATTCTCCTTCTCTTTCTGCTTCTGCTTATCCTTCTGTTTCTCCTACTCCTAATCCTTCTCTTTCTCCTTCTCCTTCTTCTTCTGCTTCTCCTGCTGCTTCTTCTTCTGCTTCTTCTGCTTTTTCTGTTTCTTCTTCTTCTGCTTCAGCTTCTGCTTCTTCTGCTTCTCCTTCTGCTTCTCCTTCTGCTTCTGCTCTTCTCCTTCTGCTTCTTCTGTTTCTGCTTCTCCTGCTTCTTCTTCTTCTGCTTCTCCTACTTCTCTTTCTGCTTCTCCGTCTCCTTCTCCTTCTCCTTCAATTTCTCCTTCTTGTGCTTCTCATTCTGCTTCTGCTTCTCCTGCTTCTGCTTCTTCTGTTTCTCCTTCTGCTTCTTCTTCTGCTTCTCTTTCTGCTTCTTATTCTGCTTCTGCTCCTCCTACTCCTAATCCTTCTCTTTCTCCTTCTTCTTCTGCTTCTCGTTCTGCTTCTGCTTATTCTGCTAGTTCGGTTTCTTCTGCTTCTACTTTTCCAGCTTCTGCTGCTTCTGCTTCTCCTTCTGCTTCATGTTCTCCTTCTGATTCTTCGGCTTCTTCTGTTTCTTCTGCTTCTGCTTCACCTGCTACTGCTTCTTCTGCTTCTCTTTCTGCTTCTCCTTCTGCTTCTGCTTCTCCTTCTGCTACTTCTCCTTCTTCTGTTTCTTCTTCTTCTTCTTCTGTTTCTCCCGCTTCTGCTTCTTCTGCTTCTCCTGCTTGTCCTTCTCCTTCTGCTTCTCCTTCTCCTTCTTCTGCTTCTCTTTCTGCTTCTGCTTCTTCTGATTCTCCAACTTCTCCTTCTTCTTCTTCTTCTATTTCTGCTTCTCGTTCTGCTTCTGCATCTCCTTCTGCTTCACCTTCTGCTGCTCCTTCTCCTTCTTCTGTTTCTCCCTCTTCTTCTGCTTCTTCTGCTTCTTTTTTTCTTCTGGTTCTGCTTCTCCTGCTTCTGCTTCTTATGCTTCTACTGCTTCTTCTTCTGCTTCTTCTGCTTCTACTTCTCTTTCTGCTTCTGCTTCTCCTGCTTGTTTTTCTGGTTCTTCTGCTGCTTTTTCTACTTCTCCTTCTGCTTCTCTTTTTGCTTCTCCTTCTGCTTCTGCTTCTTCTGTTTCTCGTGCCTGAATTTCTGGATCTACTTTTCTGCTGATTCTCCTTCTGCTTCTGCTTCTCCTTCTGCTTCTGTTTCTGCTTCTTCTCTTTCGGCTTCTCCTGCTTCTGCTTCTTGTCCTCCTCCTGCTTCTCTTTCTGCTTCTCATTCTGCTTCTGCTTCTCCTTCTGCTTCTGCTTCTCCTCCTTCTCCTTCTCCTACTTCTGCTTCTCATTCAGCTTCTGCTTCTTCTGCTTCTCCTGCTTCTCCTTCTGCATCTCCTTCTGCTTGTGCTTGTCCTTATGCTTCTTCTTCTGCCTCTGCTTCTCCTTCTCCTTCTTTTGCTTCTCCTTTTGCTTCTGCTTCTTCTGCTTTTCCTGCTTCTCCTTCTGCTTCTGCTTCTTCTGCTTCTCCTTCTGCATCTCCTTCTCCTTCTGCTTCTCCTTCTCCTTCTTCTGCTTCTCCTTCTGATTCTCCTTCTGCTTCTTCTTTTTCTGCTTTACCTGCTTCTCTTTCTGCTTCTCCTTCTGCTTCTCCTTCTGTTTCTCTTTCTCCTTCTTGTTCTACTGCTTTTCCTTCTGCTTCTGCTACAACTGCTACTGCTTCTAATTCTTCTGTTTCTTCTGCTTCTCCTTCTGCTTTTGATTCTCTTTCTGCTTCTGCTTCTCCTTCTGCTTCTCATTCTGCTTCTCCAGATTCTGATTCTTCTGCTTCTCCTACTTCAGGTTCTGCTTCTGCTTCTTCAGATTCTTATGCTTCTGCTTCTCCTGCTTCTGCTTCTTCTGCTTCCCCTCCTTCTCTTTCTGCTTCTCCTTCTGCTTCTGCTTCTTGTCCTTCTCCTGTTTCTTCTGCTTGTTCTTCTCCTGTTTCTGCATCTCCTGCTTCTCCTTCTGCTTTTCTTTCTGCTTCTCTTTCTGTTTCTCCTGCTGCTTTTCCTTCTCCTGCTCCTTCTTCTGCTTCTCTTTCTGCTTCTCCTTCTGTTTCTCCTTCTCCTTCTCCTTCTCGTTCTCCTGCTTTTCCTTCTGCTTCTCCTTCTGCTTCTACATATTCTGCTACTGCCTCTGCTTCTTCTGTTTCTTCTGCTTCCCCTTCTGCTTCTCCTTCTGCTTTTGCTTCTCTTTCTGCTTCTGCTTCTCCTTCTGCTTCTCCAGATTCTGCTTCTTCTGCTTCTCCTGCTTCTCTTTCTGCTTCAGGTTCTGCTTCTGCTTCTTCGGCTTCTTCTGCTTCTGCTTCTCCTGCTGCTGCTTCTTCTGCTTCTCCTGCTTCTCTTTCTGCAAAATTCCTTCTGTTTCTGCTTCTCCTTCTGCTTCTGCTCTCTCCTC
>NW_012287885.1:0-2434 GCF_000151885.1 Dipodomys ordii
CTGTTTCTGCTTCTGCTTCTTCTGATTCTCCAACTTCTCCTGCTTCTTCTCCTTCTGTTTCTTCTGTTTCTCCTGCCTGAATTTCTGGTTCTACTTCTTCTGCTGCTTCTCCTTCTGCTTCTGCTTGTACTTCTGCTTCTGATTCTGCTTCTTCTGCTTCTTCTCTTTCGGCTTCTCCTGCTTCTGCTTCTTGTGCTTCTCCTGCTTCTCTTTCTGCTTCTCATTCCGCTTCTGCTTCTCCTTCTGCTTCTGCTTCTCCTCCTTCTCCTACTTCTGCTTCTCCTTCATCTTCTGCTTCTTCTGCTTCTCCTGCTTCTCCTTCTGCATCTCCTTCTGCTTGTACTTGTCCTTATGCTTCTTCTTCTGCCTCTGCTTCTCCTTCTCCTTCTTTTGCTTCTCCTTTTGCTTCTGCTTCTTCTGCTTTTCCTGCTTCTCCTTCTGCTTCTGCTTCTTCTGCTTCTCCTTCTGCATCTTCTTCTGCTTCTGCTTCTCCTTCTCCTTCTTCTGCTTCTCCTTCTTATTCTCCTTCTGCTTCTTCTTCTTCTGCTTTACCTGCTTCTCTTTCTGCTTCTCATTCTGTTTCTCCTTCTCCTTCTTGTTCTTCTGCTTTTCCTTCTGCTTCTCGTTCTGCTTCTGCTACAACTTCTACTGCTTCTACTTCTTCTGTTTCTTCTGCTTCTCCTTCTGCTGTTGATTCTCTTTCGGGCTTCTGCTTCTCCTTCTGCTTCTCCAGATTCTACTTCTTCTGCTTCTCTTGCTTCTCCTTCTGCTTCAGGTTCTGCTTCTGCTTCTTCGGATTCTTATGCTTCTGCTTCTCCTGCTTCTGCTTCTTCTGCTTCCCCTCCTTCTCTTTCTGCTTCTCCTTCTGTTTCTGCTTCTCCTTCAACTTCTGCTTCTTGTCTTTCTCCTGTTTCTTCTGCTTCTGCGTCTCCTGTTTCTGCATCTCCTGCTTCTCCTTCTGCTGCTCTTTCTGCTTCTCCTGCTGCTTTTCCTTCTCCTGCTCCTTCTTCTGCTTCTCTTTCTGCTTCTCCTTCTGTTTCTCCTTCTCCTTCTCGTTCTTCTGCTTTTCCTTCTGCTTCTCCTTCTGCTTCAGCATCTTCTTCTTTTTGCTACTTCCTCTGCTTCTTCTGTTCCTTCTGCTTCTCCTTCTGCTTTAGCTTCTCTTTCTGCTTCTGCTTCTCCTTCTGCTTCTCCAGATTCTGCTTCTTCTGCTTCTCCTTTTGCTTCAGGTTCTGCTTCTGCTTCTTCGGCTTCTTCTGTTTCTGCTTCTCCTGCTGCTGCTTCTTCTGCTTCTCTTTCTGCCTTTTCTTCTGTTTCTGCTTCTCCTTCTGCTTCTTCTCCTTCTTCTGTTTCTGCTTCTCCTGTTTCTGCTTCTCCTGCTTCTCGTTCTGCTTCTCTTTCTGCTTCTACTTCTCCTTCTCCTTCTTCTGCTTCTCCTTTTGCTTCAATTTCTCCTTCTGCTTCTCATTCTGCTTCTGCGTTCTTCTGTTTCTTCTGCTTCTCTTGCTTCTGCTTCTCCTGCTTCTCCTACTTCTCGTGCTGCTTTTGCTTCTCCTACTCCTAATCCTTCTCTTTCGCCTTCTCCTTCTTGTTCTTCTGCTTGTCCTGGTGCTTCTGCTTCTGCTTATTCTACTATTTCTGTTTCTTCTGCTTCTGCTTCAGATTGTGCTTCTTCTGTTTCTCCTTCTGCTTCAGATTCTGCTTCCGCTTCTTCGGCTTCTCCTGTTTCTTCTGCTTCTTCTTCTCCTGCTTCTTCTGGTTCTCCTGCTTCTCCTTCTGTTTCTGCTTCTCTTTCTGCTTCAACTTCTCCTTCTGCTGCTCCTTCTCCTTCTTCTGCTGCTCCCACTGCTTCTGCTTCTGCTTCTTTTGCTTATTCTTTTTCTTCTGCTTCTGCTTCTCCTGCTTCTGCTTCTTCTGCTTCTACTGTTTCTCCTTATACTTCTCCTTATTCTTCTCCTTATGCTTCTCCTTATGCTTCTTCTTCTTCTTCGTCTTCTTCTCTTTCCTCTGCTTCTGCTTTTCCTGCTTCTTCTGCTTCTACTGCTTCTCTTTCTCCTTCTCACTCTGCTTCTGCTTCTCTTTCTGCTTCTCCTATTGCTTCTGCGGCTCTTCCTTCTCCTTCTCCTTCTTCTACTTCTCCTTCTGCTTCTGCTTCTTCTGCTTCTCCTGCTTCTCCTTCTGCATCTTCTTCTGCTTCTGCTTCTCTTTCTGATGTTTCTTCTGCTTCTGTTTCTCCTTCTGCTTCTCCTTCTGCTTCTTCTGCTTCTCCTTCTGATTCTCCTTCTGCTTCTCCTTCTGTTTCTCCTTCTCCTTCTCGTTCTTCTGCTTTTCCTTCTGCTTCTCCTTCTGCTTCTGCTGCAACTGCTACTGCTTCTGCTTATTCTGTTTCTTCTGCTTCTCCTTCTGCTTTTGATTCTCATTCTGCTTCTGCTTC
>NW_012287886.1:0-5044 GCF_000151885.1 Dipodomys ordii
TCACCCCTTCTGCTTCTCCTTTTGCTTTTGCTTCTCTTTCTGCTTCTGCTTCTCCAGATTCGCTTCTTCTGCTTCTCCTGCTTCTCCTTCGCTTCAGGTTCGCTTCGCTTCTTCGCTTCGCTTCTCCGCTGCTGCTTCTTCTGCTTCTCCTGCTTCTCTTTCTGCTTTTCCTTCTGTTTCTGCTTCTCCTTCTGCTTCTTCTCCTTCCTATGTTTCTTCTGCTTCTGCTTCTCCTGCTTCTGCTTCTTCTGCTTCTCCTGCTTCTCCTTCTCATTCTCCTTCTCTTTCTGCTTCTGCTTATCCTTCTGTTTCTCCTACTCCTAATCCTTCTCTTTCTCCTTCTGCTTCTTCTTCTTCTGCTTCTCCTGCTGCTTCTTCTTCTGCTTCTTCTGCTTTTTCTGTTTCTTCTTCTTCTGCTTCAGCTTCTGCTTCTTCTGCTTCTCCTTCTGCTTCTGCTCTTCTCCTTCTGTTTCTTCTGTTTCTGCTTCTCCTGCTTCTTCTTCTTCTGCTTCTCCTACTTCTCCTTCTGCTTCTCCGTCTCATTCTCCTTCTCCTTCAATTTCTCCTTCTTGTGCTTCTCATTCTGCTTCTGCTTCTGCTTCTCCTGCTTCTGCTTCTTCTGTTTCTCCTTCTGCTTCTTCTTCTGCTTCTCTTTCTGCTTCTTATTCTGCTTCTGCTCCTCCTACTCCTAATCCTTCTCTTTCTCCTTCTTCTGCTTCTCGTTCTGCTTCTGCTTCTTCTGCTTGTCCGGTTTCTTCTGCTTCTGCTTTTCCAGCCTCTGCTGCTTCTGCTTCTCCTTCTGCTTCAGGTTCTCCTTCTGATTCTTCGGCTTCTTCTGTTTCTTCTGCTTCTGCTTCACCTGCTACTGCTTCTTCTGCTTCTCTTTCTGCTTCTCCTTCTGGTTCTGCTTCTCCTTCTGCTCCTTCTCCTTCTTCTGTTTCTTCTTCTTCTGCTGCTTCTCCCGCTTCTGCTTCTTCTGCTTCTCCTGCTTGTCCTTCTCCTTCTGCTTCTCCTTCTCCTTCTTCTGTTTCTCTTTCTGCTTCTGCTTCTTCTGATTCTCCAACTTCTCCTTCTTCTTTTCCTTCTATTTCTGCTTCTCTTTCTGCTTCTGCATCTCCTTCTGCTTCACCTTCTGCTGCTCCTTCTCCTTCTTCTGTTTCTCCCTCTGCTTCTGCTTCTTATGCTTCTTCTTTTTCTTCTGGTTCTGCTTCTCCTGCTTCTGCTTCTTATGCTTCTACTGCTTCTTCTTCTGCTTCTTCTGCTTCTACTTCTCTTTCTGCTTCTGCTTCTCCTGCTTGTTTTTCTGCTTCTTCTGCTGCTTTTTCTACTTCTCCTTCTGCTTCTCTTTTTGCTGCTCCTTCTGCTTCTGCTTCTTCTGTTCCTCGTGCCTGAATTTCTGGTTCTACTTCTTCTGCTGCTTCTCCTTCAGCTTCTGCTTCTACTTCTGCTTCTGTTTCTGCTTCTTCTGCTTCTTCTCCTTCGGCTTCTCCTGCTTCTGCTTCTTGTCCTCCTTCTGCTTCTCTTTCTGCTTCTCCTTCTGCTTCTGCTTCTCCTTCTGCTTCTGCTTCTCCTCCTTCTCCTTCTCCATCTTCTGCTTCTCTTTCTGCTTCTGCTTCTTCTGATTCTCCAACTTCTCCTTCTTCTTCTTCTTCTATTTCTGCTTCTCGTTCTGCTTCTGCATCTCCTTCTGCTTCACCTTCTGCTGCTCCTTCTCCTTCTTCTGTTTCTCCCTCTTCTTCTGCTTCTTATGCTTCTTTTTTTCTTCTGGTTCTGCTTCTCCTGCTTCTGCTTCTTATGCTTCTATTGCTTCTTCTTCTGCTTCTTCTGCTTCTACTTCTCTTTCTGCTTCTGCTTCTCCTGCTTGTTTTTCTGCTTCTTCTGCTGCTTTTTCTACTTCTCCTTCTGCTTCTCTTTTTGCTTCTCCTTCTGCTTCTGCTTCTTCTGTTTCTCGTGCCTGAATTTCTTGTTCTACTTTTCTGCTGATTCTCCTTCTGCTTCTGCTTCTCCTTCTGCTTCTGTTTCTGCTTCTTCTCTTTCGGCTTCTCCTGCTTCTGCTTCTTGTCCTCCTCCTGCTTCTCTTTCTGCTTCTCATTCTGCTTCTGCTTCTCCTTCTGCTTCTGCTTCTCCTCCTTCTCCTTCTCCTACTTCTGCTTCTCTTTCAGCTTCTGCTTCTTCTGCTTCTCCTGCTTCTCCTTCTGCATCTCCTTCTGCTTGTGCTTGTCCTTATGCTTCTTCTTCTGCCTCTGCTTCTCCTTCTCCTTCTTTTGCTTCACCTTTTGCTTCTGCTTCTTCTGCTTTTCCTTCTTATCCTTCTGCTTCTGCTTCTGCTTCTTCTGCTTCTCCTTCTGCATCTTCTTCTGCTTCTCCTTCTCCTTCTTCTGCTTCTCCTTCTGCTTCTTCTTCTGCTTTACCTGCTTCTCTTTCTGCTTCTCCTTCTGCTTCTCCTTCTGTTTCTCCTTCTCCATCTTGTTCTTCTGCTTTTCCTACTGCTTCTGCTACAACTGCTACTGCTTCTACTTCTTCTGTTTCTTCTGCTTCTCCTTCTGCTTTTGATTCTCTTTCTGCTTCTGCTTCTCCTTCTGCTTCTCATTCTGCTTCTCCAGATTCTGATTCTTCTGCTTCTCCTGCTTCTCCTTCTGCTTCAGGTTCTGCTTCTGCTTCTTCGGATTCTTATGCTTCTCCTGCTTCTGCTTCTTCTGCTTCCCCTCCTTCTCTTTCTGCTTCTCCTTCTGCTTCTGCTTCTTGTCCTTCTCCTGTTTCTTCTGCTTCTGCTTCTCCTGTTTCTGCATTTCCTGCTTCTCCTTCTGCTGCTCTTTCTGTTTCTCCTGCCGCTTTTCCTTCTACTGCTCCTTCTTCTGCTTCTCTTTCTGCTTCTACTCCTGTTTCTCCTTCTCCTTCTCCTTCTAGTTCTTCTGCTTTTCCTTCTGCTTCTCCTTCTGCTTCTGAATCTTCTGCTTCTTCTGATACTGCCTCTGCTTCTTCTGTTTCTTCTGCTTCTCCTTCTGCTTTTGCTTCTCTTTCTGCTTCTGCTTCTCCTTCTGCTTCTCCAAATTCTGCTTCTTCTGCTTCTCCTGCTTCTCCTTCTGCTTCAGGTTCAGCTTTTGCTTTTTCGGCTTCCTCTGCTTCTGCTTCTTCTGCTGCTGCTTCTTCTGCTTCTCTTTCTGCTTTTCCTTCTGTTTCTGCTTCTCCTTCTGCTTCTTCCCCTTCTTCTGTTTCTTCTGCTTCAGCTTCACCAGCTTCTGCTTTTCCTGCTTCTCTCACTGCTTCACCATCTGCTTCTGAACCACCTTCAGCTTCTGCTCCTTCTATTTCTTCTGTTTCTTCTTCTTCAGCTTCTCCCGCTCTGCTTCTTCTGCTTCTCCTGCTTCTCGTTCTGCTTCACTTCATCAGCTTCTCTTTCTACTTCTCCTTCTGATTCTTCTGATTCTGCTTCTTCTCCTTCTTCTTCTCCTTCTGCATCTGCTTCTTCTGCTTCTCCTGCTACTCCTTCTACATCTCCTTCTGCTTGTACTTTTCCTTCTGCTTCTTCTTCTGCTTCTACTTCTCCTTCTTCTGCTTCTCCGTCAGTTTCTGCTTCTTCTGTTTTTCCTGCTTCTCCTTCTGCTTCTCATTCTTCTTCTCCTTCTGTTTCTCCTTCTCGTTATTCTGCTATTCCTGCTGCTTCTCTATCTGCTTCTGCATCTTCAGCTTCTTCTGCTACTGCTTCTGCTTCTGCTTCTTTTGTTTCTTCTGCTTCTCTTTCTGCTTTTCCTGCTTTTGCTTCTCTTTCTGCTTCTGCTTCTCCTTCTGGTTCTCCTTCTTCTCCAGATTCTGCTTCTTCTGCTTCTCCTGCTTCTCCTTCTGCTTCAGGTTCTGCTTCTGCTTCTTCAGCTTCTTCAACTTCTATTTCTGCTTCTCCTTCTGCTTCTGCTTCTCCTTCTGCTCCTTCTCTTTCTTCTGTTTCTTCTTCTTCTGCTTCTCCCGCTTCTGCTTCTTCTGCTTCTCCTGCTTGTCCTTATCCTTCTGCTTCTCCTTCTCCTTCTTCTCCTTCTCTTTCTGCTTCTGCTTCTGCTTCTTCTGATTCTCCAACTTTTCCTTCTTCTTCTCCTTCTATTTCTGCTTCTCTTTCTGCTTCTGCATCTCCTTCTGCTTCACCTTCTGCTGCTCTTTCTCCTTCTTCTGTTTCTCCATCTGCTTCTGCTTCTTATGCTTCTTCTTTATCTTCTGCTTCTGCTTCTCCTGCTTCTGCTTCTTATGCTTCTACTGCTTCTTCTGCTTCTCCTTCTTCTGCTTCTATTCTCTTTGTGCTTCTGCTTCTCCTGCTTGTTTTTCTGTTTCTTCTGCTGCTTCTCCTTCTGCTGCTTCTTCTACTTCTCCTTCTCCTTCTCTTTTTGCTTCGCCTTCTGCTTCTGCTTCTGCTTCTTCTGTTTCTCTTGCCTGAATTTCTGATTCTACTTCTTCTGCTGCTTCTCCTTCTGCTTCTGCTTCTACTTCTGATTCTGATTCTGCTTCTTCTCTTTCGGCCTCTCCTGCTTCTGCTTCTTGTGCTTCTCCTGCTTCTCTTTCTGCTTCTCATTCCGCTTCTGCTTCTCCTTCTGCTTCTGCTTCTCCTCCTTCTCCTTCTCCTACTTCTGCTTCTCCTTCATCTTCTGCTTCTTCTGCTTCTCCTTCTGCATCTTCTTCTGCTTCTGCTTCTCCTTCTGCTTCTCCAGATTCTGCTTCTTCTGCTTCTGCTTCTTCTCCTTCTTCTGTTTCTTCTGTTTCTGCTTCTCCTGCTTCTGCTTCTCTTGCTTCTCGTTCTGCTTCTCCTTCTCCTTCTCCTTCTTCTGCTTCTCCTTCTGCTTCTGCTTCTCCTTCTGCTTCTGCTTCTGCTCTTCTTTTTCTTCTGTTTCTTATGCTTCTGTGTCTTCTGCTTCTTCTTCTTCTGTTTCTTCTGATTCCACTTCTCCTCTTTCTGCTTCTACTTCTGCTTCTTCTGATTCTCTTGCTTCTCCTTATTGTTCTCCTTCTTTTTCTGCTTCTCTTTCTGCTTCTGCTTCTCCTTCTGCTGCTCCTTCTCCTTTCC
>NW_012287887.1:0-1712 GCF_000151885.1 Dipodomys ordii
CTGCTTCTGCTTCTCCTTCTGCTTCTCATTCTGCTTCTCCAGATTCTGATTCTTCTGCTTCTCCTGCTTCTCCTTCTGCTTCAGGTTCTGCTTCTGCTTCTTCGGATTCTTATGCTTCTCCTGCTTCTGCTTCTTCTGCTTCCCCTCCTTCTCTTTCTGCTTCTCCTTCTGCTTCTGCTTCTTGTCCTTCTCCTGTTTCTTCTGCTTCTGCTTCTCCTGTTTCTGCATTTCCTGCTTCTCCTTCTGCTGCTCTTTCTGTTTCTCCTGCCGCTTTTCCTTCTACTGCTCCTTCTTCTGCTTCTCTTTCTGCTTCTACTCCTGTTTCTCCTTCTCCTTCTCCTTCTAGTTCTTCTGCTTTTCCTTCTGCTTCTCCTTCTGCTTCTGAATCTTCTGCTTCTTCTGATACTGCCTCTGCTTCTTCTGTTTCTTCTGCTTCTCCTTCTGATTTTGCTTCTCTTTCTGCTTCTGCTTCTCCTTCTGCTTCTCCAGATTCTGCTTCTTCTGCTTCTCCTGCTTCTCCTTCTGCTTCAGGTTCTGCTTTTGCTTTTTCTGCTTCTTCTGCTTCTGCTTCTCCTGCTGCTGCTTCTTCTGCTTCTCCTGCTTCTCTTTCTGCTTTTCCTTCTGTTTCTGCTTCTCCTTCTGCTTCTGCTTCTTCCCCTTCTTCTGTTTCTTCTGCTTCGGCTTCTCCAGCTTCTGTTTCTCCTGCTTCTCGTTCTGCTTCTCTTTCCGCTTCTCTTTCTCCTTCTCCTTGTCCTTCTCTTTATTCTGCTTCTTCTTCTGCTTCTGCTTCTCCTTCTGCTTCTGCTTCAATTTCTCCTTCTGCTTCTGCGCCTTCTGTTTCTTCTGCTTCTCCTTCTTCTTCTTCTCCTGCTACTCCTACTTCTCGTGCTGCTTCTCCTTCTGCGTCTCTTTCTGGTTCTGCTTATCCTTTTGCTTCTCCTACTCCTAATCCTTCTCTTTCGCCTTCTCCTTCTTCTTCTTCTGTTTCTCCTGGTGCTTCTGCTTCTGCTTATTCTACTATTTCTGTTTCTTCTGCTTCTGCTTCAGATTGTGCTTCTTCTGTTTCTCCTTCTGCTTCAGATTCTGCTTCTGCTTCTTTGGCTTCTCCTGTTTCTTCTGCTTCTTCTTCTCCTGCTTCTTCAGCTTCTCCTGCTTCTCTTTCTGCTTCTCCTTCTGCTTCTGCTTTTCCTTCTGCTTCTGCTTCTGCTCTTCTCCTTCTTCTGTTTCTTTTGCTTCTGTTTCTTCTTCTTCTGTTACTTCTGATTCTACTTCTGCTTCTCCTTCTTCTACTTCTCTTTCTGTTTTACTTCTGCTTCTTCTGATTCTCCTGCTTCTCCTTTTGTTCTCCTTCTGTTTCTGCTTCTCTTTCTGCTTCTGCTTCTCCTTCTTCTGCTCCTTCTCCTTCTTTTGCTTCTCCCACTGCTTCTGCTTCTGCTTCTTTTGCTTATTCTATTTCTTCTGCTTCTCCTGCATCTACTGCTTCTCCTTATGCTTCTCCTTAAGCTTCTCCTTATGCTTCTCCTTATGCTTCTCCTTATGCTTCTCCTCCTCCTTCTTCTTCTTCTTCTTCTTCTTCTTCTTCTTCTTCTTCTTCTTCTTCTTCTTCTTCTTCTTCTTCTTCTTCTTCTTCTTCTTCTTCTCTTTCTTCTGCTTCTCCTGGTTTATAATGCTTCTACTACTTCTCTTTTTGCTTCTCCTTCTCCTTCTCCTCC
>NW_012287888.1:0-4788 GCF_000151885.1 Dipodomys ordii
TCCTTCTGTTTCTCCTTGTCGTTATTCTGCTATTCCTTCTGCTTCTCTGTCTGCTTCTGCATCTTCAGCTTCTTCTGCTACTGCTTCTGCTTCTGCTTCTTCTGTTTCTTCTGCTTCTCTTTCTGCTTCTCCTTCTGCTTTTGCTTCTCTTTCTGCTTCTGCTTCTCCTTCTGCTTCTCCTTCTTCTCCAGATTCTGCTTCTTCTGCTTCTCCTGCTTCTCCTTCTGCTTCAGGTTCTGCTTCTGCTTCTTCAGCTTCTTCTGCTTCTATTTCTGCTTCTCCTTCTGTTTCTGCTTCTCTTTCTGCTTCTGCTTCTTATCCTTCTTCTATTTCTTTTGATTCTGCTTCTCCTGCTTCTGCTTCTCCTGCTTCTCCTTCTGTTTCTCTTTATGCTTCTCCTTCTGCTACTCCTTCTTCTGCTTCTACTTCTGCTTCTGCTTCTGCTTCTGCTTCTCCTGCTGCTTTTCCTTCTCCTGCTCCTTCTTCTGCTTCTCTTTCTGCTTCTCCTTCTGTTTCTCCTACTCCTTCTCCTTCTCGTTCTTCTGCTTTTCCTTCTGCTTCTCCTGCTTCTGCATCTTCTGCTTCTTCTGCTACTGCCTCTGCTTCTTCTGTTTCTTCTGCTTCCCCTTCTGCTTCTCCTTCTGCTTTTGCTTCTCTTTCTGCTTCTGCTTCTCCTTCTGCTTCTCCAGATTCTGCTTCTTCTGCTTCTCCTGCTTCTCCTTCTGCTTCAGGTTCTGCTTCTGCTTCTTCTGCTTCTGCTTCTCCTGCTGCTGCTTCTTCTGCTTCTCCTGCTTCTCTTTCTGCTTTTCCTTCTGTTTCTGCTTTTACTTCTGCTTCTTCTCCTTCCTATGTTTCTTCTGCTTCTGCTTCTCCTGCTTCTGCTTCTTCTGTTTCTCCTTCTCATTCTCCTTCTCTTTCTGCTTCTGCTTATCCTTCTGTTTCTCCTACTCCTAATCCTTCTCTTTCTCCTTCTTCTTCTGCTTCTCCTGCTGCTTCTTCTTCTGCTTCTTCTGCTTTTTCTGTTTCTTCTTCTTCTGCTTCAGCTTCTGCTTCTTCTGCTTCTCCTTCTGCTTCTCCTTCTGCTTCTGCTCTTCTCCTTCTGCTTCTTCTGTTTCTGCTTCTCCTGCTTCTTCTTCTTCTGCTTCTTCTACTTCTCCTTCTGCTTCTCCGTCTCCTTCTCCTTCTCCTTCAATTTCTCCTTCTTGTGCTTCTCATTCTGCTTCTGCTTCTCCTGCTTCTGCTTCTTCTGTTTCTCCTTCTGCTTCTTCTTCTGCTTCTCTGTCTGCTTCTTATTCTGCTTCTGCTCCTCCTACTCCTAATCCTTCTCTTTCTCCTTCTTCTTCTGCTTCTCGTTCTGCTTCTGCTTATTCTCCTAGTTCGGTTTCTTCTGCTTCTACTTTTCCAGCTTCTGCTGCTTCTGCTTCTCCTTCTGCTTCATGTTCTCTTTCTGATTCTTCGGCTTCTTCTGTTTCTTCTGCTTCTGCTTCACCTGCTACTGCTTCTTCTGCTTCTTCTGCTTCTCTTTCTGCTTCTCCTTCTGCTTCTCCTTCTGCTACTTCTCCTTCTTCTGTTTCTTCTTCTTCTTCTTCTGTTTCTCCCGCTTCTGCTTCTTCTGCTTCTCCTGCTTGTCCTTCTCCTTCTGCTTCTCCTTCTCCTTCTTCTGCTTCTCTTTCTGCTTCTGCTTCTTCTGATTCTCCAACTTCTCCTTCTTCTTCTTCTTCTATTTCTGCTTCTCGTTCTGCTTCTGCATCTCCTTCTGCTTCACCTTCTGCTGCTCCTTCTCCTTCTTCTGTTTCTCCCTCTTCTTCTGCTTCTTATGCTTCTTTTTTTCTTCTGGTTCTGCTTCTCCTGCTTCTGCTTCTTATGCTTCTACTGCTTCTTCTTCTGCTTTTTCTGCTTCTACTTCTCTTTCTGCTTCTGCTTCTCCTGCTTGTTTTTCTGCTTCTTCTGCTGCTTTTTCTACTTCTCCTTCTGCTTCTCTTTTTGCTTCTCCTTCTGCTTCTGCTTCTTCTGTTTCTCGTGGCTGAATTTCTGGTTCTACTTTTCTGCTGATTCTCCTTCTGCTTCTGCTTCTCCTTCTGCTTCTGTTTCTGCTTCTTCTCTTTCGGCTTCTCCTGCTTCTGCTTCTTGTCCTCCTCCTGCTTCTCTTTCTGCTTCTCATTCTGCTTCTGCTTCTCCTTCTGCTTCTGCTTCTCCTCCTTCTCCTTCTCCTACTTCTGCTTCTCTTTCAGCTTCTGCTTCTTCTGCTTCTCCTGCTTCTCCTTCTGCATCTCCTTCTGCTTGTGCTTGTCCTTATGCTTCTTCTTCTGCCTCTGCTTCTCCTTCTACTTCTTTTGCTTCACCTTTTGCTTCTGCTTCTTCTGCTTTTCCTGCTTCTCCTTCTGCTTCTGCTTCTTCTGCTTCTCCTTCTGCATCTTCTTCTGCTTCTCCTTCTCCTTCTTCTGCTTCTCCTTCTGATTCTCCTTCTGCTTCTTCTTCTGCTTTACCTGCTTCTCTTTCTGCTTCACCTTCTGCTTCTCCTTCTGTTTCTCCTTCTCCTTCTTGTTCTTCTGCTTTTCCTTCTGCTTTTCCTACTGCTTCTGCTACAACTGCTACTGCTTCTACTTCTTCTGTTTCTTCTGCTTCTCCTTCTGCTTTTGATTCTCTTTCTGCTTCTGCTTCTCCTTCTGCTTCTCATTCTGCTTCTCCAGATTCTGATTTTTCTGCTTCTCCTGCTTCTCCTTCTGCTTCAGGTTCTGCTTCTGCTTCTTCGGATTCTTATTCTTCTGCTTCTCCTGCTTCTGCTTCTTCTGCTTCCCCTCCTTCTCCTTCTGCTTCTCCTTCTGCTTCTGCTTCTTGTCCTTCTCCTGTTTCTTCTGCTTGTTCTTCTCCTGTTTCTGCATTTCCTGCTTCTCCTTCTGCTGCTCTTTCTTTTTCTCCTGCCGCTTTTCTTTCTACTGCTCCTTCTTCTGCTTCTCTTTCTGCTTCTACTCCTGTTTCTCCTTCTCCTTCTCCTTCTAGTTCTTCTGCTTTTCCTTCCGCTTCTCCTTCTGCTTCTGAATCTTCTGCTTCTTCTGATACTGCCTCTGGTTCTTCTGTTTCTTCTGCTTCTCCTTCTGCTTTTGCTTCTATTTCTGCTTCTGCTTCTCCTTCTGCTTCTCCAGATTCTGTTTCTTCTGCTTCTTCTGCTTCTCCTTCTGCTTCAGGTTCTGCTTTAGCTTTTTCGGCTTCTGCTGCTTCTGCTTCTCCTGCTGCTGCTTCTTCTGCTTCTCCTGCTTCTCTTTCTGCTTTTCCTTCTGTTTCTGCTTCTCCTTCTGCTTCTGCTTCTTCCCCTTCTTCTGTTTCTTCTGCTTCGGCTTCTCCAGCTTCTGCTTCTCCTGCTTCTCGTTCTGCTTCTCTTTCTGCTTCTCTTTCTCCTTCTCCTTGTCCTTCTCTTTCTTCTGCTTCTTCTTCTGCTTCTGCTTCTCCTTCTGCTTCTGCTTCAATTTCTCCTTCTGCTTCTGCGCCTTCTGTTTCTTCTGCTTCTCCTGCTTCTTCTTCTCCTGCTACTCCTACTTCTCGTGCTGCTTCTCCTTCTGCGTCTCTTTCTGGTTCTGCTTATCCTTTTGCTTCTCCTACTCCTAATCCTTCTCTTTCGCCTTCTCCTTCTTCTTCTTCTGTTTCTCCTTGTGCTTCTGCTTCTGCTTATTCTACTATTTCTGTTTCTTCTGCATCTACTTCAAATTGTGCTTCTTCTGTTTCTCCTTCTGCTTCAGATTCTGCTTCTGCTTCTTTGGCTTCTCCTGTTTCTTCTTCTTCTTCTTCTCCTGCTTCTTCAGCTTCTCCTGCTTCTCTTTCTGCTTCTCCTTCTGCTTCTGCTTTTCCTTCTGCTTCTGCTTCTGCTCTTCTCCTTCTTCTGTTTCTTTTGCTTCTGTTTCTTCTTCTTCTGTTACTTCTGATTCTACTTCTGCTTCTCCTTCTTCTACTTCTCTTTCTGTTTTACTTCTGCTTCTTCTGATTCTCCTGCTTCTCCTTTTGTTCTCCTTCTGTTTCTGCTTCTCTTTCTCCTTCTGCTGCTTCTTCTGCTTCTGCTTCTCCTTCTTCTGCTTCTCCCTCTGATTCTGCTTCTTATGCTTATTCTTTTTCTCCTGCTTCTGCTTCTCCTGCATCTACTGCTTCTCCTTATGCTTCTCCTTAAGCTTCTCCTTATGCTTCTCCTTATGCTTCTCCTTATGCTTCTCCTTCTTCTTCTTCTTCTTCTTCTTCTTCTTCTTCTTCTTCTTCTTCTTCTTCTTCTTCTTCTTCTTCTTTTTCTTCTTCTTCTTCTTCTTCTTCTTCTTCTTCTTCTTCTTCTTCTTCTTCTTCTTCTTCTTCTTTTGCTTCTCCTTCTCCTTCTCCTTCTTCTTCTTCTTCTTCTTCTCCTTCTGCTGCTTCTGCTTCTCCTGCTGCTTCTGCTTCTACTGCTTCTCCTTCTGCTTCTCCTTCTCCTTCTGCTTCTGCTTCTTGTCCTACTCCTGCTTCTACTGCTTATGCTTCTCCTGCGTCTGCTTCATCTGCTTTATCCATCTTCTCCTTCTGCTTCTCCTTCTGCTACTGCTTCTGCTTCTACTACTACTTCAGCTGCATCTACTTCTGCTTCTGCAGCTCGGACTCCTCCGCCTACAAGGGATACGGCTAAGAGTACCACAGAAGCAGCTCCTACTATTATTCATACAACTTCATTCGGATTTAGCTGCTTCTCGTACAGCTTCTGCTACTGGTACTGATGCTACTGGATTAACTGGCAATCCTTAGGAACTGCCTACTGATTGGGCATTTCCATCTGATATT
>NW_012287889.1:0-3055 GCF_000151885.1 Dipodomys ordii
TGCTTGTTCTGTTTCTTCTGCTTCTACTTTTCCAGCTTCTGCTGCTTCTGCTTCTCCTTCTGCTTCAGGTTCTCCTTCTGCTTCTTGGGCTTCTTCTGTTCCTCCCGCTTCTGCTTCTTCTGCTTCTCCTTCTCCTTCTTCTCCTTCTCTTTCTGCTTCTGCTTCTGCTTCTTCTGATTCTCCAACTTCTCCTTCTTCTTCTCCTTCTGTTTCTGCTTCTCTTTCTGCTTCTGCATCTCCTTCTGCTTCATATTCTGCTGACTTTCTCCTTCTTCTGTTTCTCCCTCTGCTACTGCTTCTTATGCTTCTTCTTTATCTTCTGCTTCTGCTTCTCCTGCTTCTGCTTCTTGTGCTTCTACTGCTTCTTCTTCTGCTTCTGCTTCTTCTGCTTCTACTTCTCTTTCTGCTTCTGCTTCTACTGCTTTTTTTTCTGCTTCTTCTGCTGCTTCTCCTTCTGCTGCTTCTTCTACTTCTCCTACTGCTTCTCTTTTTGCATCTCCTTCTGCTTCTGCTTCTACTTCTTCTGTTTGTCCTGCCTGAATTTCTGGTTCTACTTCTTCTGCTGCTCCTCATTCTGCTTCTGCTTCTAATTCTGCTTCTGATTCTGCTTCTTCTGCTTCTTCTCTTTCGGCTTCTCCTGCTTCTGCTTCTTGTGCTTCTCCTGCTTCTCTGTCTGCTTCTCATTCCGCTTCTGCTTCTGCTTCTCCTCCTTCTCCTTCTCCTACTTCTGCTTCTCCTTCATCTTCTGTTTCTTCTGCTTCTCCTGCTTCTCCTTCTGCATCTCCTTCTGCTTGTGCTTCTCCTTATGCTTCTTCTTCTGCCTCTGTTTCTCCTTCTCCTTCTTTTGCTTCTCCTTTTGCTTCTGCTTCTTCTGCTTTTCCTGCTTCTCGTTCTGCTCCTGCTTTTTCTGCTTCTCCTTCTGGATCTTCTTCTGCTTCTGCTTCTCCTTCTTCTGCTTCTCCTTATTCTCCTACTGCTTCTCCTTCTGTTTCCCTTCTCCTTCTTGTTCTTCTGCTTTTCCTTCTGCTTCTCCTTCTACTTCTGCTACCACTGCTACTGCTTCTACTTCTTCTGTTTCTTCTGCTTCTCCTTCTGCTTTTGATTCTCTTTCTGCTTCTGCTTCTCCTTCTGCTTCTCCTTCTGCTTCTCCAGATTCTGCTTCTTCTGCTTCTCCTGCTTCTCCTTCTGCTTCAGGTTCTCCTTCTGCTTCTTCGGATTCTTATGCTTCCGCTTCTCCTGCTTCAGCTTCTTCTGCTTCCCCTCCTTCTCTTTCTGCTTCTCCTTCTGTATCTGCTTCTCCTTCTGCTTCTGCTTCTTGTCCTTCTCCTCTTTGTTCTGCTTAGGCTTCTCCTGTTTCTGCATCTCCTGCTCCTCCTTCTGCTGCTCTTTCTGCTTCTCCTGCTGCTTTTCCTTCTCCTGCTCCTTCTTCTGTTTCTCTTTCTGCTTCTCCTTCTGTTTCTCCTTCTCCTTCACCTTCTCGTTCTTCTGCTTTTCCTTCTGCTTCTCCTTCTGCTTCTGCATCTTCTGCTTCTTCTGCTACTGCCTCTGCTTCTTCTGTTTCTTCTGCTTCTCCTTCTGCTTCTCCTTCTGCTTTTGCTTCTCTTTCTGCTTCTGCTTCTCCTGCTTCTCCAGATTCTGCTTCTCCTTCTTCTACTTCTGCTTCAGGTTCTGCTTCTGCTTCTTCGGCTTCTTCTGCTTCTGATTCTCCTGCTGCTGCTTCTCCTGCTTCTCTTTCTGCTTTTCCTTCTGTTTCTGCTTCTCCTTCTGTTTCTTCTCCTTCTTCTGTTTCTTCTGTTTCTGCTTCTCCTGCTTCTGCTTCTCCTGCTTCTCGTTCGGCTTCTCTTTCTGCTTCTCCTTCTCCTTCTCCTTCTTCTGCTTCTCCTTCTGCTTCAGCTTCTCCTTCTGCTTCTGCTTCTGCTTCAATTTCTCCTTCTGCTTCTCCTTCTGCTTCTGCGCCTTCTGTTTCTTCTGCTTCTCCTGCTTCTCTTGCTGCTTCTCCTTCTGCGTCTCTTTCTGCTTCTGCTTATCCTTTTGCTTCTCCTACTCCTAATCTTCCTCTTTCGCCTTCTCCATCTTCTTCATCTGCTTCTCCTGCTGCTTCTGCTTATTCTACTATTTCTATTTCTGTTTCTTCTGCTTCTGCTTCAGATTGTGCTTCTTCTGTTTCTCCTTCTGCTTCAGATTCTGCTTCTGCTTCTTCGGCTTCTCCTGTTTCTTCTGCTTCTGCTTCTCCTGCTTCTTCTGCTTCTCCTGCTTCTCTTTCTGCTTCTCATGCTTCTGCTTCTCCTTCTGCTTCTGCTCCTTCTATTTCTTCTGTTTCTTTTGCTTCTGCTTCTCACGCTCTGCTTCTTCTGCTTCTCCTGCTTCTCATTCTGCTTCTCTTCATCGGCTTCTCTTTCTACTTCTCCTGCTTCTTCTAATTCTACTCTTCTCCTTCTTCTTCTCCTTCTGCTTCTGCTTCTTCTACTTCTCCTGCTACTCCTTCTGCATCTCCTTCTGCTTATACTTTTCCTTCTGCTTCTTCTTCTGCTTCTCCTTCTTCTGCTTCTCCGTCTGTTTCTACTTCTTCTGTTTTTCCTGCTTCTCCTACTGCTTCTCATTCTTCTTCTCCTTCTGTTTCTCCTTGTCGTTATTCTGCTATTCCTTCTGCTTCTCTATCTGCTTCTGCATCTTCAGCTTCTTCTACTACTGCTTCTGCTTCTGCTTCTTCTGTTTCTTCTGCTTCTCTTTCTGCTTCTCCATCTGCTTTTGCTTCTCTTTCTGTTTCTGCTTCTCCTTCTGGTTCTCCTTCTTCTCCAGATTCTGCTTCTTCTGCTTCTCCTTCTGCTTCAGGTTCTGCTTCTACTTCATCTGCTTCTATTTCTGCTTCTCCTTCTGTTTCTGCTTCTCTTTCTGCTTCTGCTTCTTATCCTTCTTTTATTTCTTTTGATTCTGCTTCTCCTGCTTCTGCTTCTCCTGCTTCTCCTTCTGTTTCTCCTTATGCTTCTCCTTCTGCTTCTCCAAATTCTGCTTTTCATTCTGCTTCTGCTTCTCCTGCTTCTGCTTCTCCTGCTGA
>NW_012287890.1:0-2525 GCF_000151885.1 Dipodomys ordii
CTACAACTGCTACTGCTCTACATCTCTGTTTCTCAGACTTCTCCTCTACTTTGATTCTCTTTCAGCTTCAGCTTCTCCTTCTGCTTCTCATTCTGCTTCTCCAGATTCTGATTCTTCTGCTTCTCCTGCTTCTCCTTCTGCTTCAGGTTCTGCTTCTGCTTCTTCGGATTCTTATGCTTCTCCTGCTTCTGCTTCTTCTGCTTCCCCTCCTTCTCTTTCTGCTTCTCCTTCTGCTTCTGCTTCTTGTCCTTCTCCTGTTTCTTCTGCTTCTGCTTCTCCTGTTTCTGCATTTCCTGCTTCTCCTTCTGCTGCTCTTTCTGTTTCTCCTGCCGCTTTTCCTTCTACTGCTCCTTCTTCTGCTTCTCTTTCTGCTTCTACTCCTGTTTCTCCTTCTCCTTCTCCTTCTAGTTCTTCTGCTTTTCCTTCTGCTTCTCCTTCTGCTTCTGAATCTTCTGCTTCTTCTGATACTGCCTCTGCTTCTTCTGTTTCTTCTGCTTCTCCTTCTGCTTTTGCTCCTCTTTCTGCTTCTGCTTCTCCTTCTGCTTCTCCAGATTCTGCTTCTTCTGCTTCTCCTGCTTCTCCTTCTGCTTCAGGTTCTGCTTTTGCTTTTTCTGCTTCTTCTGCTTCTGCTTCTCCTGCTGCTGCTTCTTCTGCTTCTCCTGCTTCTCTTTCTGCTTTTCCTTCTGTTTCTGCTTCTCCTTCTGCTTCTGCTTCTTCCCCTTCTTCTGTTTCTTCTGCTTCGGCTTCTCCAGCTTCTGTTTCTCCTGCTTCTCGTTCTGCTTCTCTTTCCGCTTCTCTTTCTCCTTCTCCTTGTCCTTCTCTTTATTCTGCTTCTTCTTCTGCTTCTGCTTCTCCTTCTGCTTCTGCTTCAATTTCTCCTTCTGCTTCTGCGCCTTCTGTTTCTTCTGCTTCTCCTGCTTCTTCTTCTCCTGCTACTCCTACTTCTCGTGCTGCTTCTCCTTCTGCGTCTCTTTCTGGTTCTTCTTATCCTTTTGCTTCTCCTACTCCTAATCCTTCTCTTTTGCCTTCTCCTTCTTCTTCTTCTGTTTCTCCTGGTGCTTCTGCTTCTGCTTATTCTACTATTTCTGTTTCTTCTGCTTCTGCTTCAGATTGTGCTTCTTCTGTTTCTCCTTCTGCTTCAGATTCTGCTTCTGCTTCTTTGGCTTCTCCTGTTTCTTCTGCTTCTTCTTCTCTGCTTCTTCAGCTTCTCCTGCTTCTCTTTCTGCTTCTCCTTCTGCTTCTGCTTTTCCTTCTGCTTCTGCTTCTGCTCTTCTCCTTCTTCTGTTTCTTTTGCTTCTGTTTCTTCTTCTTCTGTTACTTCTGATTCTACTTCTGCTTCTCCTTCTTCTACTTCTCTTTCTGTTTTACTTCTGCTTCTTCTGATTCTCCTGCTTCTCCTTTTGTTCTCCTTCTGTTTCTGCTTCTCTTTCTGCTTCTGCTTCTCCTTCTTCTGCTCCTTCTCCTTCTTCTGCTTCTCCCACTGCTTCTGCTTCTGCTTCTTTTGCTTATTCTATTTCTTCTGCTTCTCCTGCATCTACTGCTTCTCCTTATGCTTCTCCTTAAGCTTCTCCTTATGCTTCTCCTTATGCTTCTCCTTATCTCTCTCTCTCTCTCTCTCTCTCTCTCTCTCTCTCTCTCTCTCTCATCTCTCTCTCTCTCTCTCTCTCTCTCTTCTGCTGCTTCTGCTTTTCTGCTTCTCTCTTCTACTGCTTCTCTTCTGCTTCTCATTCACTTCTGCTTCTGCTTCAATTTCTCCTTCTGCTTCTCATTCTGCTTCTGCGTCTTCTGTTTCTTCTGCTTCTCCTGCTTCTGCTTCTCCTGCTTCTCCTACTTCTCGTGCTGCTTCTCCTTCTGCGTCTCTTTCTGCTTCTGCTTATCCTTTTGCTTCTCCTACTCCTAATCCTTCTCTTTCGCCTTCTCCTTCTCCTTCTTCTGCTTCTCCTGCTTCTCCTTCTGCATCTTCTTCTGCTTCTGCTTCTGCTGCTTCTTCTGCTTCTGCTTCTCCTTCTTCTGCTTCTCCCTCTGATTCTGCTTCTTATGCTTATTCTTTTTCTTCTGCTTCTGCTTCTCCTGCTTCTGCTTCTCCTGCTTCTGCTTCTTCTGCTTCTACTGCTTCTCCTTCTCCTTCTTCTTCTTCTCCTTCTCCTTCTTCTTCTTCTTCTTCTTCTTCTTCTTCTTCTTCTTCTTCTTCTTCTTCTTCTTCTTCTTCTTCTTCTTCTTCTTCTTCTTCTTCTTCTTCTTCTTCTTCTTCTTCTTCTTCTCGTTCTTCTTCTTCTTCTTCTTCTTCTTCTTCTTCTTCTTCTTCTTCTTCTTCTTCTTCTTCTTCTTCTTCTTCTTCTTCTCTTTCTGCTGCTTCTGCTTTTCCTGCTTCTTCTTGTTCTACTGCTTCTCTTTCTTCTTGTCATTCTGCTTCTGCTTCTTCTTCTGCTTCTCCTATTGCTTCTGCGGCTCTTCCTTCTCCTTCTCCTACTTCTCCTTCTACTTCTGCTTCTGCTTCTTCTGCTTCTCCTGCTTCTCCTTCTGCA
>NW_012287891.1:0-1734 GCF_000151885.1 Dipodomys ordii
CCTAGCTACTCAGGATGCTGAGATCTGAGGATCACGGTTCAAAGCCAGCCCAGGCAGAAAAGTCCTTGAGACTCTTATCTCTAATAAACCACCAGAAAACTGGAAGTGGCGCTATAGCTCAAGTGGTAGAGCGCTAGCCTTGAGCTGAAGAGCTGAGGGACAGCGCCCAGGCCCAGAGTTCAGGCCCCACGACCGGACCCAAAAAAAAAAAACCAAAAAAAAAAAATGTAGTACCAATCCACATGGAATTTTACAGTCATTAGAATAATATGTCATTTGCAGAGAAACAGATGGACCTAGAACAAATCGTGTTAAGCGAGGTAAGCCAAGCTCTGAGAGACAAGGGGCCAATGTTTTCTCTGATATGCGGAAGCTAGATCTAAAATACATCAGGAAGCCTGATTCTGGTAACTCATGCCTGCCTGTAATCCTAGCTTCAGGGCCAGAGATCTGAGGGTCAAGGTTCAAAACCAGACCAAGCAGGAAAATCCCTGTGAGACTCTTATTTCCAAGAAACTACTCAGAAAAGGCTGGAAATGGTGCTGTGGCTCAGTTGGTAGACTGCTAGCCTTGAGCACAAAGCAGCTCAGAGACAGCACCCAGGCCCTGAGTTCATGCCCCAGGTCTGGCAAAAGAAAGAAAGAGGGCTGGGAAGGTGGCTCAGTGGTAGAGCACTTGCCTTGCATGCATGAGGCCTTGGGTTTGATTCCTCAGCACCACATAAGCAAAAAAGAAAAAAGCCAGAACTGTACTGTGATAAAGCACTAGCCTTGAGCTAAAGAGCTGAGGGACAGTGCCCAGTTTCCAGAGTTCCGGCCCCATGACCCGACCAAAAAAAAAAAAAAAAAAAAAGATTAACCATTTTATTAGTTTCTCTCTCTCATTACCCCTTTTTTCTTTCTGCTTTTCTCCCTCCCCCTCGCTCTCCTTACTTTCCCCACCCCCTTCCTGGACTGGAGTTTAATTTAAAATCTTACACTTGCTAGGCAGGCACCTTTGATCCACATACTCTTTTTGCTTTAGTTATTTCTCAAATACGAGCTTGTAAATTTTGTTTAGAACTATACTTCTTTCCTCCCTTCTAGTGGGATAATAAACATGCACACCGGGCTTATTGGTTGAGATGGAGTATTACTGAAACCTCCCACCCCCATACACATACACTGGCCCCTATCTTCTATTGTCTGAAACCCTGAGCTTCCTAGTTTCTGCCTCTGTTTTTTTTTTTGTGGGGGGTCCGGTCTTGGGGTCTAAACTTGGGCCTGGGCGCTGTCCCTCTTCAGCTCAAGTGGTAGAGGGCTAGCATTCGACCACTTGAGCCACAGCGCCACTTCCAGCTTTTTTCTTTTTGCTTATGTGGTCTGAGGAATCAAACCCAGGGCCTCAGGCATGCCAGGCAAGCGCTCTACCACTGAGCCACCTTCCCAGCCCTCTGCCTCTGTTTTTGTTTTTTGGTTCTTCAATACGTAACACTGAGATTTATTCTGTAGGCCAGATGGAACTAGAAGTTTGTTTTTTGCTGGTCCTGGGGCTTGAACTCTGAGCCTGGGTGCTGTCCCTGAGAGCGCCTTTTTGCTCAAGGCTAGCTCTCTACCACTGGAACCACTTTGTCACTTGTGTGGCTTTTTCTGTGATTAATTGAAGAGTCTCACCTACTTTTCTGCCCAGGCTGGAAATCCTCAGATCTCAGCATCTTGAATAACTAGGGTAAAGGTGTGAACAGCTGGGACTAGA
>NW_012287892.1:0-848 GCF_000151885.1 Dipodomys ordii
TTGTATCCATTCTTCATCAGACTTCTCCAGTCCTTTGTTCTAGACAAGGGTAACATTGAGATGCAGACAGGAGTCCATTGGGATCCCTTTAATATTCTTAGGCAAGAGATCTGTGTAAGTTGGATAAGGAAGATGGAGAGAAACTGGGTAGATTTAAGAGATGCCGATGAGGAAAAAGTCAGTGGGGTTTGGTGGCATGGTGGGGGATCAAAGGAGAGAAAGATAGCTGGAAGAGTGTTTCAGTCTCCGGCTTGCGCACTTGGGGAATTGTGTGGTCATGGCTAGGATGGTGAATGTTGAAGGAAAGGTGAGGTGGTGGGAGTGGGTGGGAGAGAGCTGGAGGACAGGTGAATCAGGAGACAGGCCACCTGTGGGTGGACATAAGTGATCAAGGGAAGGCGACTGGGATAGGGCAGAAGTGAAAGTCAGGGCTGGCATGGAAGCTTCAATTATCCACATCACCCTAACCCTTCAGTCCCCACAGGACGGAATGTTGAAGGCAAGTGCAAGCTACACTGCATAGAGAAAACAAGGCTGTGCCCTCCCCGTGACCCCCCCCCCCACAGAAGGCCTTGGCAAGCCTTCTTCCGGGTCCCCAGCCACTTCCTGGGCTCCAGTTCAGCATTTAGTCGATGTTCTCATTAGGAAGAGCGGCTCTGTGGGTCCGTGGATCACTCAATACAGTAAGTGAGCCAACCCCAGGGGTTCTTTGGGTAACGAGTACTTAAGCCCGCCATTAGCCACCATTAGGCCTGCACTTACTGCTTAATGATCACCAGCTACAGGGCTTGGTGGGGCTGGACAGATGGAGAGAAGGGAAGAGCCTTCACTCACAGAGGCTGTCCAGG
>NW_012287893.1:0-1728 GCF_000151885.1 Dipodomys ordii
TTCAAATCAGGGCCTGGGCAATATTCTTGAGTTATTTTTGTTCAA
This sequence comes from Dipodomys ordii, assembly GCF_000151885.1. Classification (NCBI taxonomy): domain Eukaryota; kingdom Metazoa; phylum Chordata; class Mammalia; order Rodentia; family Heteromyidae; genus Dipodomys; species Dipodomys ordii. The sequence continues at coordinate 46 of NW_012287893.1, forward strand.
GGGTAGCACTTTATCGACATGAGCCACAGCACTACTTTTGGCTTTTTCTGTTTATGTGCTGATGAGGAATCAGCCCCAGGGCTTCATGCATTCAGGCAAGCGCTTTACTATTAAGCCACATTTTACATTATCAACACCCACTAAGGTTTTTATCAAAGTGCGTTTTTTTGTTCATTTGCAAATGTCGGGAATGCTATTTAATAGATGTCCTTTTGTGTTCTGTAATTCAACATCATTGTGGTCATCTACCGTCCAAATCGTCTTATGCTCAATTTAGAAAGGCCTCTTCACTGCGCCAAGGGCGAGCTGCATATGATACTCGTATATGTGATTCATGTCTTATGCTGCAGGGGGCCAGTGAGGTGTCTAAAAATCAGGTATGGGCGCTGGCCTTATAGTGTTCAGCTCATGGGTAGCGTTATTACACTTGAGCCGCAGCTCCACTTCTGGGTAATTTCTTTTAAGTTATGTGATGAGGAGGAATCAACCCAGGGCCTCAAGCATGCAAGGCAAGCGCTCTACCACTGAGCCACCTTCCCAGCCCCCAGCCTGTGATACTCTTAAGTCTAAATAAGCACCAAAAAGGGCTCAAGGCCCTGAGTTCAAACCCAGAACCAACACTCAGAAACAAAAAAAGTCATTGGGCACTGGTAGTTCATGCCTGTAACCTTAGCAACTCAGGAAACTGAGATGTGAGGGTAGAGGTTCAGAGCCAGCCCGGGCAGGAAACTCTATGAGACTCTTATCTCCAATAAACCACCAGAAAACTGGAAGTGGTGCTGTGGCTCAAGTGGTAGAGCACTAACCTTGAGCAGAAGAGCTGAGGGACAGCGCCCAGGCCCAGCGTTGAAGCAAACCAGCTCAGGGACAGTGCCCAGGCCCTAAGTTCAAGCCCCGTGACTAACGGAAAAAAAAATACCATTCCAGAGAAGGAGCTGCTATAAATGTGCTAATGGTGGAGGAAGGAGAGCACGTGCTAAAAGAAACACAGAGGCGTCAGGAGCTTCTCACCCAACTAAAACTGCTTGCTTCTGGGTAGGGAAATGAGATTTTTTTGAAAGGAGCCTTATCAAACAATTTACCTGTTTAAATCAACCTTGAAGCCATCTGGGGAAGCAGCTCTCTATGGCCAATCACCCCAGTCCAGTGAGGAGGTGCCCTGCTGGGGGGGGAGGGGTCTCTCTCCTCCCTTCTGTCCTCCAGGTACATCGTCAGAAGTGGAGTATATGCCACTCCGTCTTCTGTCATCAGTGGCCATGGCGATCCCAACATAAACCCCGTATTTTCAGACAAAGCAGAGGGACTTGGAGTAAGAGAAAATGGGCCTTTTACCCCTCTGTGTAGAAGCTCTGCTCCTGTTTAACACAGTGCCAAGGACGGGGTTCTAGGCAGCCCAATGCACTCTGATGAATACTGGTGAATACATCGTGGTAGCTCTTCTTCCTGTGGTAACTGCTGTGGAGGTGAGCCCCATTTTCCTGGTCTTCTGTGGGGTGCTGGTGCAGGGGCCTGCCTAAGGTCTTTCCCCTCTGACATCCCTCCTCGCTGCAGCGGTGGGACTCAGCTCAGCTGGATACAGCACCCAGGCAGCACCTGCACAGGTGCGTCCACAAGTCCCTAGCCTTGAGGGATTCTGAGCTGTGGAGTAGAACTTTCTGGCACCATCCTCTGCCTAGGTGGCTC
>NW_012287894.1:0-1328 GCF_000151885.1 Dipodomys ordii
TCACAGGGGGCGCTCCACTGGGGCCGGTGGCCACATCCCCCCCCCCCCCCCGGGAGACAGGGTCCGGCCAGCAGCGGGGGCGGGAGCAGCAGCGTGCCCTGCCCTGAGCCCTGCTCTCCATGGGGCCTTGAGTCTCACACTGGGGGTGTGGGCTTGGCTGGGTAGTGGGGCGCAGGTGTGCCCATCAGCAGCCCCGTGATCCTGGAGCGGGGTGGTAAAGGGGCTCCACTCTGAGGGCCCTGAGGGCGCATTTCTGCGGGCTCTGGCGGGAGGGGCGGGGCTTACAGCAGCCGCAGCCAGCACAGTGTAGCCCTTGGAGTCGGCCACGTCGACGTGGACCAGGTTGTCCTTCAGCATCCCATAGATCCAGTCATAGTCGCCGGCCTCGGCCTTCAGGATCATCTCCTTGGAGAGCCGCTCCTTGGGACCCCTGCGAGCAAAGCCGCTGCGGTTCCCCTGGAGGATGGCGTCCATGTTCCAGCTGCTGTGTGCCTTCTTGTGCCTGGCAACATGACAGGCGTCCGTGGCATTAGTCCGGGCTCTGGCCTTCCCCACAGGTCCTGTGGGGGAAGCTACGCAGAAGGCTGACATTGGGTTTGAGACCAGCTCTGGCATACATGTGAGACCCCATCTCAACCAATAGCTGGATGTGCCCATCATTCCAGCTTTGGAGGAGGCTGAGAAGGATCATGGTTCCAGAGTAGCCTGGATGCCATAAGACTCCAGCACAAAGAAGGTAGGCACAGTGGTGAATATCGGTCACCCCAGCTATGACAGGAAGGCCAAAATGGGAAGATTGTGGTCCAGGCATGGACCCAGGCAAAAAGTAAGAGGAGGAGGAGAAGGAGCAGGAGGAGGAGGAGGAGCAGGAGGAGGAGGAGGAGCAGGAGGAGGAGCAGGAGGAGGAGCAGGAGGAGGAGCAGGAAGAGGAGGAGCAGGAGGAGGAGCAGGAGGAGGAGGAGCAGGAGGAGGAGCAGGAGGAGGAGGAGCAGGAGGAGGAGGAGGAGGGGCAGGAGGAGGAGCTGGAGGAGGAGCGGGAGGAGGTTAAGCAGGAGGGGGATGAGCGGCCCAGTTAGCAGCATTCCTCATCATATAGATTCCCGTGGTGGAACCGTGCTGACTGGGCATTCTGTGGGTTGTGTGAGGACTGGTAAAGGAGAGAACGTTTTCTATTTTGATGAACCAAGAAATTAGGTAAAGTTCCCACTGCCTAGCTACGTCCGGTGATTGCAGTGCATGCCGTTCCAGGGAGAGTAGTATCTAACCTGTACTGTATCAAGAGAACAGTGGAGAAGTGCTACCCATGAACGCGAAGAGGTGTCCGTTAC
>NW_012287895.1:0-948 GCF_000151885.1 Dipodomys ordii
GATTTTAGGTGATCAAATAGTTTGCTATGGAAGGCTGTGTGGTCAAGACTCCAAAATCTCAGGCTGTGTGGTGTCATGTGACCCTATTCTTCCTCCATCAGGTCTCAGAACCAGGATCGGCTTCTACATGGCGGGAGGTGGCTGCATGCAAGAATCTTCAGGCCAAAGAGAGGGGCATGGTGCTTCTGCCTGTTCAGTAGACACCCCTATTCATATCTGAAGGGGAGCAAGGGATAGAGAAGTTTCCATCATTTATCAACAATGACCAGTCCTGGATTTCTTGGTCTCAGAGACAGCTGCAGCCCATGTCCAGGATGGAACTTCTGGACCCCCTTACTGCTGCAAGGACAAGGCAGATGAGACATCTGGATTGTGTCTTTAAACTTGGCTCAAGTGGTAGAGTGCAAGGCTTCAGCAGAAAAGCTAAGCTAGAGCTCAAGGCCCTAAGTTCAAGCTCAGTATCACACAGAAGGAAGGAAGGAAGGAAGGGAGGAAGGGAGGGAGGGAGGGAGTTCCCTAAAGGGTTATCCCACCATACTTTCGAACCTCTAACCTTTATGCAAGCTAGACCTGAGTAAAGCTCTGGCAGGTCTGGACGCGGACATGTGTGAGGGCATTTTATCGACTTGATCTCATGAACACTTTGTTAGAGGAAATCGCAAAGGCTTTCCCCTTGACACAGATCCGCTTAACAAAAAAACGCAGAAGATGAACATCTGCAGAGTGACCGGAAGTGATGAAGGTTCTCCTGGCTATATCGAACGCTCATAGCTGAGGATCTCTATTCTAAGTCATCCCCGTAAAAACTAATAAATCTATAAAAACCGTAGCATTTTTTTGTTCAAGCTGAGGCAAACTAGGTTATTCCTAGCATTGAAAAAAAATAAACGTAAACAGACTCAATTTAATTCCCGTCATTGGCTAAAAAGCCAAACCCGAATTTTTGCG
>NW_012287896.1:0-1604 GCF_000151885.1 Dipodomys ordii
ATTTGGACTAAATATTTCTGTCAAATGGAATTTTATTGTGATGTCGACCTCTTCAGACTGAAATTCTTTTCTGCCACATGTGAGAGCCAGATGAGCATTATAATTCATCTGTGATGTGTGCCAGGTCAATATAAGTGTTTCTACTTTCAAGTTGGAAACTGAGGAAATGACAGGCTAACAAGAACTGCAACACTTTTTTAATTTAAATTTTATTGTAAAGATGGTGTACAGAGAGGTTACAGTTACATAAGCAAGTAATGAAAACATTTCTTTTTGAACAGTGTTCCACCTTCCCTCATTTTCTTTTTTTTTTCTGTAGCTAAATTTTTAAATTTTATTGTAAAACTTGTTACTACTGACACAGAATTATGGTAAAATTTTATTTTATATGCTTCTGCTAAACCTTGTAAAGTTTGATTCTCTTCTTTTTTTAAAATTTATTTTATTTTATTTGTGAACATACTGTACAGAGGGGTTACAATTACATGGGCAGGATAATGCATACATTTCTTAGCAAGCATTGCAGCCTCCTCCTTTGTTTATCCTTCACATCCCTTCCCAGCCTCCCCCCTTTTCCCCCCAGTCCCAATCCATCCCCCCCACCCCCGCACCAACATTGTAAAGCTTGTTTTCAACATGACAACTTGTACTTCTCATTGTTGCAACAGGTCCACCTGTATCCTTAAACGACTTGTTTTTCCCCATCTCCTCCACAAGTTATACTGACATCAAATATAGTGAAAGCAGGGGTTATTCTGTGGGGGAGGGACATACAAAGCAACAAAGAAATAATCTTATAAATGCGTTAGAAACACATGCATGAAAGAAAAAAACATTAAAATATATATCTAAGGGTTCATTTTCCTAACATCACATTATCTGACCTTTTCCGCTTGGCTCATACATATACTAGATATTGCAAATAAGGGAAACCATGGGACCTATGTTTCTTTGGGCCTGGCTTACTTCACTTAATATAATTTTTTCCAAGTCTTTCCATTTCTTAACAAATGGGGCAATGTCATTCTTTCTGATGGAGGCATAGAATTCCATTGTGTATATATACCACATTTTCTTGATCTATTCATCTACTGAGGGGCATCTGGGTTGGTTCCAGATCTTAGCTATGGTAAATAATGCTGCAATAAACATAGTTGTGCTGGTAGCTTTAGTGTGGTCTTGTTTGTAAACATTTGGGTAAATGCCCAAAAGTCCTTCCCTCATTTTCTCCCATTTCTCCTTCCACTCCCTTGTTGTATAGTTCATTTCCAACACAGTGTCTAGTAAAAATCACTGTTGAATTGGTTCATCCTTTGTCCCACCTTCTGTGATTTCCTTTCCCTTCCAAAAATCAGATAAACTTATATACAAGTCAAAGGGTACAGAAATAAAAAAAAAGTGACAACAGGGAATAAACCAAAGGGGGGGGGTGGAAAGAAAGCAAAAAACAATACAATAGAAAAAGCCCTTGTTTGCATTTCTTGTTCATTTTGATAAGCATCATCTTATATGGTCATATTCTACGTAGAGGGTCTCAATGGTTCAATAGGTACATCAGATTTTAAAACAGGCTGTACCCCCTCAGAGGAAAGCTAATGACATTA
>NW_012287897.1:0-1692 GCF_000151885.1 Dipodomys ordii
TCAAGGACAGGACACGGGGGTACAGACAGGACATGAGGGTGCAGACGGGACAGGACACGGGGGTGCAGACAGGACAGGACACGGGGGTGCAGACGGGACAGGACACGGGGGTGCAGACAGGACACGGGGGTGCGGACAGGACACGGGGGTACAGACAGGACAGGACACGGGGGTGCAGACAGGACAGGACACGGGGGTACAGACAGGACACGGGGGTGCGGACGGGACAGGACACGGGGGTGAAGACAGGACAGGACACGGGGGTGCGGACAGGACAGGACACGGGGGTGCAGACAGGACAGGACACGGGGGTGCATACAGGACACGGGGGTGCAGACGGGACAGGACACGGGGGTGCAGACGGGACAGGACACGGGGGTGCAGACGGGACAGGACACAGGGGTGCGGACGGGACAGGACACGGGGGTGCAGACAGGACAGGACACGGGGGTGCAGACAGGACAGGACACGGGGGTGAAGACAGGACAGGACACGGGGGTGCAGACAGGACACGGGGGTGCGGACAGGACAGGACACGGGGGTGCAGACAGGACAGGACACGGGGGTGAAGACAGGACAGGACACGGGGGTGCAGACAGGACACGGGGGTGCAGACGGGACAGGACACGGGGGTGCAGACAGGACAGGACACGGGGGTACAGACAGGACAAGGGGGTGCAGACGGGACACGGGGGTGCAGACAGGACACAGGGGTGTGGACAGGACAGGACACGGGGGTACAGACAGGACAGGATACGGGGGTGCAGACAGGACAGGACACGGGGGTGCGGACAGGACAGGACATGGGGGTGCGGACAGGACAGGACATGGGGGTGCAGACAGGACAGAACATGGGGGTGCAGACAGGACAGGACACGGGGGTGCAGACAGGACAGGACACGGGGTGTGGACAGGACACGGGGGTGCGGACAGGACACGGGGGGTGCAGACAGGACAGGACACGGGGGTGTGGACAGGACACGGGGGTGCGGACAGGACACGAGGTTCAGATAGAACACAAGGTACAGGTGGAACACGGGGTGGGGTACAGGCAGGACACGGGGTGGGGTAGACAGGACACGGGTGCAGGCAGGACACAGGGTACAGGTGGAACACGGGGTGGGGTACAGGCAGAACAGGGATGGGGTACAGGCAGGACACGGGGTGGGGTAGACAGGACACGGGTGCAGGCAGGACACGGGGTACAGGTGGAACACGGGGTGGGGTACAGACAGGACACGGGGTACAGGCGGGAGGCGGTGCGGGCGGGACGCGGGGTACGGGCGGGACGCGGGTGCGAGTGGAGGGGAGGGTTGTCTGGAGGCCAGTGGCTCTTGTAGCCTCAGGCAGCACGCGTACTTCCTCTTCTGGCCTGCAGGCTCCAAGTCCCGGGGGGAGGGCTGGACAATGGGCTCAGCACAGGTGAGCAAGGCAAGGGTGCAGGCGGTGTCTCGTAGGGTGGAGTCTGGAATTCTGTGTCTGTTTTCTATTATTGAGTAGGACCCAAAGTTTGCCGTTGGAGGCTTTGTGAATAACCCCCGGTTTCATCGATTATGAGATCTTGAGAGAGAGAACTTTATTGTAGTACGGGTTGGAAATTCAGGTATTTTCCACTTCGGCTAATTATTTTAAGCAGGGAAAAAAAAGGGAATGCAACTGTTGTTTAAGTGAGCTGCGTCCTAAATTTTGAAA
>NW_012287898.1:0-982 GCF_000151885.1 Dipodomys ordii
CGGGTCCCGCCGCTGCAGCCGCCGCTACCACCCGCCCCGGATCCGCTCTAGGGCTGGCGGTCCCGAGGAGCAGCCGCCGCGGGGGGAGACGCGGGGCGGGTGTGCGCTAGCTGGGGTGACACTGCCGCTCCCTGTTGGGCCAAGGAAGAGCAGCCTCGGAAAAGGCTCCACCGGGAGCGCGTGTGCGCGTGAGTCCGCCCGGAACCCCCGCAAGCCCGCCCGCGCGCCCCGCACGCACGCACCTCGCGCCGACCCGGACCCGGACACACTTTGCAATCGCGCGCGCCCGCGCGCGCGCCCCCGACCTGCCGTCCGTGCTCCCGGGAGCCGGCGCGTAGCGTCGCGTAGTGCACACACCGGCCGGTCACGCGAGCGGCGCGAGAGCCCGCGAGAGCCGCGCGCGCGCGCGCACCCCGCTCCCCGCCCCTTCCTCCGCCCGCTGAGCCTCCGCCCGCCGAGCCTCCGCCTCCCCTGGGCCGGTCGCGGCCGCGCGCGAGATCGACAGCGCCACCGCTCGGTTGGCGCCAAAATCTACGGCGCGGGCGCCTCTGGGAGGAGCGCAGCCGGGAGGGTGAGCGGAGGAGGAGCCCGGGTGGCGGGAAGTGAACCCCTGCCTGGGCGGCCTTGGGCGCCTGGGATTCGGAGCGCTCCGAGCTTTATCTTCCGCCGTGACTTTGAGTTCCCGGCTTTTGCAGGATCGTCTTGAGGGATGTGGACAGAACGGGGTGAACACTGGTTAGTTACTCGTAGAAAAAGCACCGATCCCCCCACTCTCTCTCCCTTGCTCACACCCTGGGACCGAGCCACGAAGTTGGCAACCCGAGACAATGTGGCTGCTCGCTCCTTCCTCTGACAGCCACCGAGTTCTCACCTTCCTACCTCGGTCTTGGAAAATTAATCTTTTGAATGCTGAAAATAGAAATGCCATTGCAAAGAGAGGGGGCGTGACTCAAGTGGTAGAGCGCCTGCCTAGCAAGTAAAG
>NW_012287899.1:0-2269 GCF_000151885.1 Dipodomys ordii
CATCTCACGCTTTGTCCCCGCTGTGTCCCACTGTGTCCCGCTGTGTCCGGGCTGTGCCCCCACTGTGTCCCGTTGTGTCCACAGTGTGTACCACGCTGTGTAACGCTGTGTGCCCGCTGTATCGACGCTGTGTCCCGCTGTATCCTGGCTGTGTCCCCCGCTGTCTCCAGCTCTGTCCCCCGCTGTGTCTCACGCTTTGTACCCGCTGTGTCCCACTGTGTCCCGCTGTGTCCCGCTGTGCCCCCACTGTGTCCCCTTGTGTCCACAGCTGTGTACCACTCTGTGTAACGCTGTGTGCCCGCTGTATCGACGCAGTGTCCCGCTGTGTCCTGCTGTGTCCTCGCTGGGTCTCCCGCTGGGTCCCGCTGTGTCCCCCGCTGTGTCCCGCTATTTCCCACTGTGTCCTCACTGTGTCCCCCGCTGTGTCCCGTTGTGTTCCTAGCTGTGTACCCCGTTGTGTCCTGCTGTATCGACTCTGTGTCCCACTGGGTCCCGCTGTTTCCTTCCTGTGTTCCCTGCTGTGTCTCGCTGTGTCCCCGCTGTATCGACGCTGTGTCCCCGCTGTGTGCCCGCTGTGTCCCGCTGTGTACCCCGCTGTGTCCAGCTGTGTCACCGCTGTGTCTCGCTGTGGCCACTCTCTCTCTCTGCTGTCCCCCTCTGTGTCCCCCGCTGTGGCCCGCTGTGTCCCACTTTGTCCCTCGCTTTGTCCTGCTGTGTCCCGCAGTGTCCCCGCTGTGTCCCGCTGTGTAACACTGTGTCCCGTGTTGTCCCACTTTGTCCCACGCTGTGTCCCCCGCTGAGTCCCCTCTGTGTCGCCGCTGTGTCCCCCTGTGTCCTCGCTGTGTCCCCCGCTGTCTCCGGCTTTGTCTCCCGCTGTGTTCCGCTGTGTCCCACTGTGTCCCCAGCTGTGTCCCGCTGTGTGCTGCTGTGTCCTCCTGTGTCCCCAGCTGTGTACCCCACTGTGTCCCACTGTGTCCCGGCTGTATAGATGCTAGGTCCCGCTGGGTCCCGCTGTGTCATCCCTGTGTCCCCCGCTGTGTCCCGCTGTGTCCCCAGCTGTGCCTCTGCTGTGTCCCCGCTGTGTCCCGCTTTGTCCCACTGTGTACAGCTGTGTCCCCCGCTGAGTCCCGCTGTGTCCCAATGTGTCCCAATGTGTCCTCGCTCTGTCCCCCGCTGTGTCGCGCTGTGTCCCCCCCTGTGTCCCACCGTGTCCCCGCAGGGTAACTGCTGTTTCCCGCTGTTTCCCGCTGTGTTCCGTAGTGTCCCTCTTTGTCCCCCGTTGCGTCCCCCACTGAGTCCCCGCTGTGTCACTGCTGTCTCCCGCTGTGTCCTCGCTGTGTCCCCCGTTGTCTCCCTCTCTGTTCCCCGCTGTGTCGCGCTGTGTCCCGCTGTGTCCCCTGCTGTGTCCCGCAGTGTCTCGCTGTGCCCCCACTCTGTCCCGTTGTGTCCACAGCTGGGTACCACGCTGTGTAACACTGTGTCCCCGGTGTATCGACCCTGTGTCCTGCTGGGTCCCGCTGTGTCCTCGCTGTGTTCCCCGCGGTGTCCCACTGTGTCCCCAGCTGTGTCCCCCGCTGTGTCCCGCTGTGTCCTCGCTGGGTCCCCCGCTGTGTCCCGCTGTGTCCCCCGCTGTGTCCCGCTGTGTCCCGCTATGTCCCGCTCGGTCCCTGCTGTGTCCCGCTCTGTCCCCTCTGTGTACCCGCTGTGTCCCGCTGTGTACTCTGTTGTGTCCAGCTGTGTCACCGCTGTGTCTCGCTTTGTCCCCTCTCTGTCTCCGCTGTCCCCCGCTGTGTCCCCCGCTGTGTCCCGCTGTGTCCCGCTGTTTCCCCCGCTTTGTCCCGCTGAGTCCCCTCTGTGTTGCCGCTGTGTCCCGCTGTGTCCTCGCTGTGTCCCACTATGTTACCGCAGTGTCCCCGCTGTGTACCGCTGTGTCCCGCTATGTCCCCCGCTTTGTCCCCCGCTATGTCCTGCTGTGTCCCCCGCTGTGCCCCGCTCTGTTCCTTGCTGTTTCCCCCACTGTGTGCCGCTGTGTCCTCGCTGTGTCCCCCGCTGAGTCCCGCAGTGTCCTTTAGTGTCAAGCTGTTTCCCCGCTGTGTCCCTGCAGTGTCCCTCTGTGTACCCCGCTGTGTCCAGTTTTGTCCCCGCTGTGTCTCGCTGTGTCACACGATCTGTCCCACACTGTCCCGCCTAGTCCCGCTACCCCGATGTGTCCACACTATGTTCCCGCAGAGTCCCCGCTGTGTAACGCTATGTCCCGCTTTGTCCTCGC
>NW_012287900.1:0-8964 GCF_000151885.1 Dipodomys ordii
CGCTGTGTCCGCTGTGTCCCCCACGGTTCAGGCTGTGTCTTCTGCTGTGTCCCCGCTGTGTCCCGCTGTGTCCCGCTGTGTCCTCGCTGTGTCCCACGCTTTGTTCCTCTGGGTCCTCGCTGTGTCCCGTGATATGTCCCGTTGTGTCCCCAGCTGTGTCCCCGCTCTGTCCTGCTGTGTTCCCGCTGTATCGACGCTGTGTCACACTTTGTCCCGCTGTGTCCTCGCTGTGTTCCCAGCTGTGTCCCGCTGTGTACCCCTCTGTGTCCCCCTCTGTGTCCCGCTGTGTTCCCCGTTGTGTCCCGCTGTGTCCCGCTGTGTCCCCCGCTGTGTCCCTGCTGTGTCCCCGCTGTGTCCTGCTGTATAATGCTGTGTCCCCCGCTGAGTCCCGCTGTGTCCCCGCTGTGTCCCGCTGTGTCCCCCATGTGTCCACCGCTGTGTCCCATTGTGTCCCGCTGTGTCCCCCAGTGTTTCCCCCGCTGTGTACGGCTGTGTCCCCCGCTGTGTCCCCCTTTCTCCACTGCTGTGTCTCCGCTATGTCCCGCTTTATCCCCGGCTGTGTCCCTCTGTGTCCTCACTGTGTCCCCCACTGTGTCCCACTGTGTCCTCGCTGTGTCCGCAGCTGTGCCCCCACTGTGTCCCGTTGTGTCCACAGCTGTGTACCACGCTATGTAACGCTGTGTCCCCGCTTTATCGACGCTGTGTCCCGCTGTGTCCCGCTGTGTCCTCGCTGTGTTCCCCGCTGTGTCCCGCTGTGTCCCCCGCTGTGTCCCCCACTGTGTCCTCGCTGTGTCCCCTGCTGTGTCCCGCTGTGTCCTCACTGTGTCCCCCACTGTGTCCCGCTGTGTCCCCCGCTGTGTCCCGCTGTGTCCGACTGTGTCCCGCTCTGTACCCGCTGTGTCCCTCTGTGTCCCGCTGTGTCCCCGCTGTGTGCCTGCTGTGTCCCGTTGTGTAGCCTGCTGTGTCCCGTTGTGTCGCCCGCTTTGTCCCGCTGTGTCCCACTGTGTCCCCGCTGTGTCCCGCTGTGTCCCGCTGTGTCCCGCTGTGTCCCCGGTGTGTGCCCGCTTTGTCCCGCTGTGTACCCCGCTGTGTCCAGCTATGTCACCGCCTTGTCTCGCTGTGGCCACTCTCTGTCTCCACTGTCCCCTGCTGTGTCCCCCGCTGTGTCCCACTGTGTCCAGGCAAGTCACTGCTGTTTCCCGCTGTGTCCCGCTGTGTTCCGTGGTGTCCCTCTTTGTCCCCCACTGTGTCCCCGCTGAGTCCCCGCTGTGTCACCGCTGTGTCCCACTGTGTCCTCGCTGTGTCCCCCGCTGTCTCCCGCTCTGTATCCCGCTGTGTCTCACACTTTGTCCCCGCTGTGTCCCACTGTGTCCCGCTGTGCCCCCACTGAGTCCCGTTGTGTCTACAGCTGTGTACCACGCTGTGTAACGCTGTGTGCCCGCTGTATCGACGCTGTGTCCCGCTGGGTCCCGCTGTGTCCTCGCTGTGTCCCCCGCTGTGTTCTCGCTGTGTCCCCCGCTGTGTCCCGTTGTGTCCCCAGCTGTGTACCCCGCTGTGTCCCGCTGTATCGACGCTGTGTCCCACTGGGTCCCGCTGTTTCCTTCCTGTGTTCCCTGCTGTGTCCCGCTCTGTCCCGCTGTGTCCCCGCTGTGTGCCCGCTGTGTCCCGCTGTGTACTCCGTTGTGTCCAGCTGTATCACCGCTATGTCTCGCTTTGGCCCCTCTCTGTCTCCGCTGTCCCCCGCTGTGTCCCCCGCTGTGTCCCTCTGTGTCCCGCTGTGTCCCCCCCTTTGTCCCGCTGAGTCCCCTCTGTGTCGCCGCTGTGTCCCGCTGTGTCCTCGCTGTGTCCCCCGCTGTCTGCCGCTTTGTCCCCGCTGTGTCCCAAGCTGTGTCCCGCTGTGTCCCGCTGTGTACCCCGCTGTGTCCCACTATGTTTCCGCAGTGTCCTCGCTGTGTACCGCTGTGTGCCGCTGTGTCCCCGCTGTATCGACGCTGTGTCCCGCTGTGTCCCGCTGTGTCCTTGCTGTGTCCCACGCTGTGTTCTGCTGTGGCCTCGCTTTTTTCCCCGCTGTGTCCCCCTCTGTGTCCCCGCTGTGTCCCACTGTGTCCCCCGCTGTGTCCCTGCTATGTCCCGCGGTGTCCCGCTTTGTACTGCTGTGTCCCCCGCTGAGTCCCGCTGTGTCCCCGCTGTGTCCCAATGTGTCCTCGATCTGTCCCCCGCTGTGTACCGCTGTGTCCATCCTGTGTCCCCCGCTGTGTCCTGCTGTGTCCCGCTCTGTCCCCCGCTATGTCCTGCTGTGTCCCCCGCTGTTTCCCGCTCTATCCTTGCTGTGTCCCCCACTGTGTGCCGCTGTGTCCTCGCTGTGTCCCCCGCTGTGTCCCGCTGTGTCCTTTTGTGTCACGCTGTTTTCCCGCTGTGTCCCTGCTGTGTCCCTCTGTGTACCCCGCTGTGTCCAGTGTTGTCTCCGCTGTGTCTCGCTGTGTCCCACGCTCTGTCCCACACTGTGTCCCGCCTTGTCCCGCGCTGTGTCCCGCTGTGTCCCCCGCTGTATCCCGCTGTGTCACCCCGTGAGTCCCCGCTGTGTCACCGCTGTGTCCGGCTGTTTCCTCGCTGTGTCCCCTGCTGTCACCCTCTCTGTCCCCTGCTGTGTCTCACGCTTTTTCCCCGCTGTGTCCCACTGTGTCCCGATGTGTCCGGCTGTGCCCCCACTGTATCCCGTTGAGTCCACAGCTGTGTACCACACTGTGTAACGCTGTGTCCCCGCTGTATCGACGCTGTGTCCCGCTGTGTCCCGCTGTGTCGTCGCTGTGTTCCCCGCTGTGTCCCGCTGTGTCCCCCGCTGTGTCCCCCGCTGTGTCCTCGCTTTGTCCCCTGCTGTGTCCCGCTGTGTCCTCACTGGGTCCCCCACTGTGTCCCGCTTTGTCCCCTGCTGTGTCCCGCTGTGTCCCACTGTGTCCCCGCTGTGTGCCTGCTGTGTCCCGCTGTGTCTCCCGCTTTGTCCCGCTGTGTCCCCGCTGTGTCCCGCTGTGTCCCTCTGTGTCCCCGCTGTGTGCCCGCTGTGTCCTGCTGTGTACCCCGCTGTGTCCAGCTGTGTCACCGCTGTGTCTTGCTGTGGCCACTCTCTGTCTCCGCAGTCCCCCACTGTGTCCCCCGCTGTGTCCCGCTGTGTCCCGCTGTGTCCCCCGCTTTTTCCTGCTGTGTCCCCGCTGTGTCCTGCTGTGTAACACTGTGTCCCGTGGTGTCCCACTTTGTCCCACGCTGTGTCCCCCGCTGAGTCCCCTCTGTGTCGCCTCTGTGTCCCCGTGTGTCCTCGCTGTGTGCCCCGCTGTCTCCCGCTTTGTCTCCCGCTGTGTTCCGCTGTGTCCCGCTGTGTCCCCGCTGTGTCCCCAGCTGTGTCCCGCTGTGTCCCGCTGTGTACCCCGCTGTGTCCTGCTATGTTCCCGCAGTGTCCCCGATGTGTCCCGCTGTGTCCCGCTGTGTCCTCGCTGTGTCCCCAGCTGTGTACACCACTCTGTCCCGCTGTGTCCCCCGCTGTGTCTCTGCTGTGCCCTGCTGTGTCCCGCTTTGTCCTGCTGTGTGCCCCGCTGTGTCCCGCTGTGTCCTGCTGTGTCACGCTGTTTCCCCGCTGCGTCCCCGCTGTGTCCCTCTGTGTACCCCGCTGTGACCAGCTTTGTCCCTGCTGTGTCTCGCTGTGTCCCACGCTCTGTCCCCCTCTGTTTCCTGCTCTGTCCCCCTCTGTGTCTCGCTGTGTCCCCAGCTGTGTCCCACTGTGTCCCCGCAGGGTCACTTCTGTTTCCCGATGTGTCCCGCTGTGTTCCATGGTGTCCCTTTTTGTCTCCCGCTGTGTCCCCCGCTGAGTCCCCGCTGTGTCCCGCTGTGTCCTCGCTGTGTCCCCACTGTCTCCCGCTCTGTCCCCCTCTGTGTCTCACGCTTTGTCCCCGCTGTGTCCCACTGTGTCCCGCTGTGTCCCGCTGTGCCCCCACTGTATTTCGTTGTGTCCACAGCTGTGTACCACGCTGTGTAACGCTGTGTGCCCGCTGTATGTACGCTGTGTCCCGCTGGGTCCCGCTGGGTCCTCGCTGTGTCCCCCGCTGTGTCCCGCTGTGTCCCCCGCTGAGTCACCGCTGTGTCACCGCTGTGTCCCGCTGTTTCCTCGCTGTGTCCCCTGCTGTCTCCCTCTCTGTCCCCTGCTGTGTCTCACGCTTTGTCCCCGCTGTGTCCCACTGTGTCCCGCTGTGTACGGCTGTGCCCCCACTGTGTCCCGTTTTGTAAAGAGATGTGTACTACGCTGTGTAATGCTGTGTCCCTGCTGTATCGATGCTGTGTCCCGCTGTGTCCTCGCTGTGTTCCCCGCTGTGTCCCCGCAGGTTCACCGCTGTTTCACGCTGTGTCCTGCTGTGTTCCTTGGTGTCCCGCTTTGTCCCCCGCTGTGTCCCGCTGTGTCCACTGCTGGGTCCCCGCTGTGTCCCGCTGTGTCTCGCTGTGTCCCACTGTGTCCTCGCTTTGTCCCATGCTGTGTTAAGCTGTGTCCTCCCTGTTTCCCCCCTGTGTCCCGCTGTGTCCCCCGCTGTGCCCCGCAGTGTCCCGCTGTGTCCCGCTGTGTCCCGCTGGGTCCCCCGCTGTGTCCCGCTGTGTCCCCCGCTGTGCCCCGCAGTGTCCCCCTGTGTCCCGCTCTGTCCCCCACTGTGTACCCCGCTGAGTCCTCTATGTGTCGCCGCTGTGTCCCTCTGTGTCCTTGCTGTGTCCCCTGCTGTCTCCCGCTTTGTTCCACGCTGTGTCCCACTGTGTCCCGCTGTGTCCTCGCTGTGTCCCCTGCTGTGTCCTGCTGTGTTCCCGCTGTGTCCCCAGCTGTGTCCCGCTGTGTCCCGCTGTGTGCCCTGCTGTGTCCCACTATGTTCCCGCAGTGTCCCCGCTGTGTCCCCGCTGTGTCCTCGCTGTGTTCCCCGCTGTGTCCCGCTGTGTCCCCCGCTGTGTCTCGCTGTGTCTACTGCTGTGTCCCCACTGTGTCCCGCTGTGTCTCGCTGTGTCCCGCTGTGTCCTCGCTGTTTCCCACGCTGTGTTCTGCTGTGTCCTCGCTGTGTCCCCCGCTGTGTCCCGTTGTGTTTCCAGCTGTGTACCCCACTGTGTCCCGCTGTGTCCCCGCTGTATCGATGCTGTGTCCTGCTGGGTCCCACTGTGTCCTCCATGTGTTCCCCACTGTGTCCCGCTATGTCCCTGCAGTGTCCCCGCTGTGTCCCGCTGTGTCCCGCTGTGTAATGCTGTGTCCCCCGCTGAGTCCCGCTGTGTCCCAGCTGTGTCCCAATGTGTCCTCGCTTTGTCCCCTGCTGTGTACCGCTGTGTCCTTCCTGTGTCCCCCGCTGTGTCCCGCTGTGTCCCGCTGTGTCCCCCGCTGAGGCCCCCGCTATGTCCCGCTGTATCCACTGCTGTGTCACGCTCTGTCCTTGCTCTGTCCCCCACTGTGTGCCGCTGTGTCCTCGCTGTGTCCCCCGCTGTGTCCCGCTGTGTCCTGCTGTGTCACGCTGTTTCCCCGCTGTGTCCCTGCAGTGTCCCTCTGTGTACCCTGCTGTGTCCAACTTTGTCCCCGCTGTGTCTCGTTGTGTCCCACACTCTGTCCCACACTGTGTCCCGCAGTGTCCCCCGCTGTGTCCAGCGGTGTCCCCCGCTGTGTCCCGCTGTGTCCCCCGCTGAGGCCCCACGGTGTCCCCGCTCTGTCCCGTTGTGTCCCCCGCTGTGTCCTGCTGTGTCCCGCTTTGTCCCGCTGTGTCCTTGCTGTGACACGCTCTGTCCCCACTGTATCGACGCTGTGTCCCGCTGTGTCCTGCTGTGTCCGCGCTGTTTTCCCCCTGTGTCCCGCTGTGTACCTCTCTGTGTCCCCCGCTGTGTCCCGCTGTGTCCCCCGCTGTGACCCGCTGTGTCCCGCTGTGTAACCCACTGTGTCCCTGCTGTCTCCCCGGTGTGTCCCACTGTGTCCCGCTGTGTACTGTTGTGTCTCCCGCTGAGTTCCGCTGTGTCCCTGCTGTGTCCCAATGTGTCCTCGCTGTGTCATGCTCTGTCATGCTCCGTCCCCGCTGTGTACCCCGCTGTGTCCCGCTATGTTCCCGCAGTGTCCCCGCTGTGTCCCGCTGTGTCCCACTGTGTCCCGTGGTGTCCCAGTTTGTCCCCCGCTGTGTCCCCTGGTGAGTCCCCGCTGTGTCCCGCTGTGTCCTGCTCTGTACCCCGCTGTGTCCAGCTGTGTCACGGCTGTGTCCCGCTGTGGCCCATCTCTGTCTCCGCTGTGTCCCACTGTGTCCCCCACTTTGTCCCGCTGTGTCCCGCCGTGTCCCCCGCTTTGTCCTGCTGTGTCCCCGCAGGGTCCCGCTGTGTCCCACTGTGTCCCACTGTGTCCCGTGGTGTCCCTCTTTGTCCCCTGCTGTGTCCCCCGCTGAGTCCCCTCTGTGTGGCCGCTGTGTCCCTCTGTATCCTCGCTGTGTCCCCCGCTGTCTCCCGCTTTGTCCCCCGCTGTGTTCCGCTGTGTCACGCTTTGTCCTCGCTGTGTCCCCCACTGTGTCCCGCTGTGTCCCCGCTATGTCCCCAGCTGTGACCCGCTGTGGCCCGCTGTGTACCCCGCTGTGTCCCGCTATGTTCCCGCAGTGTCCCGCTGTGTCCCGCTGTGTCCTCGCTGTGTCCCCCGCTGTGTCCCGTTGTGTCCCCAGCTGTGTACCTCGCTGTGGCCCAATGTGTCCTCGCTGTGACATGCTCTGTCCTGCTCTGTCCCCGCTGTGTACCGCTGTGTCCCGCTGTGTCCCCACTGTGTGCCCGCTGTGTCCCTCTGTGTACCCCGCTGTGTCCAGCTGTGTCCCCGCTGTGTCCCGCTGTGTCCCCTCTCTGTCCCCGGCTGTGTCCCCCCCTGTGTCCCGCTGTGTCCCGCTGTGTCACACTGTGTCCCGTGTTGTCCCGCTTTGTCCCCCGCTGTGACCTCGTTGTGTTTCCCGCTGTGTCCCGCTGTGTACCACTCTGTGACCCCGCTGTGTCCCGCTCGGTATCCCGCTGTGTGCCTCTATGTTCCCGCAGTGTCCCCGCTCTGTCGCGCTGTGTCCTTGCTGTGTCCACTGCTGTGTCCCGTTGTGTCCCCAGCTGTGTTCCCCGTTGTGTCCCGCTGAGTCCCCCGCTGTGTCCGCCGCTGTGTCCCTGCTGTGTCCCTGGTGTGTCCCCGCTGTGTCCCGCTGTGTCCAGCTTTGTCCTCGCTGTGTCCCAAGCTGTGTTCCGCTGTGTCCCCCGCTGTGTCCCGCTGTGTCCTGCTGTGTCCCCGCTGTGTCCCGCTGTGTCCCCCGCTGTGTCCCGCTGTGTCCCTGCTGTGACCCGCTCTGTCCCCGCTGTATTGACGCTGTGTCCCTGTGTGTCCTGCTGTGTCCGCGCTGTGTTCCCGGCTGTGTCCCGTTGTGTACCCCTCTGTGTACCCCGCTGTGTCCCGCAGTATCCCCGGCTGTGACCCGCTGTGTCCAGCTGTGTCCGCCGCTGTGTCCCCACTGTGTCCCCCGCTGTGTCCCGCTGTGTCCCGCTATGTTATCCGCTTTCTCCCGCTGTGCCCCTGCAGTGTCTCCGCTGTGTCCCACTGTGTCACACTGTGTCCCGTGTTGTCCTGCTTTGGCCCCCGCTGTGACCTCGCTGTGTTTCTCCCTGTGTCCCGCTGTGTACGCTTCTGTGTCCCCCGCTGTGTCCCGCTGTGTACCCCGCTGTGTCCAGTTGTGTCCTTGCTGTGTCCCCCGCTGTCTCCTGCTTCGTCCCACGCTGTGTCCCGCTGTGACCCACTGTGTCCTCGCTGTGTCCCCCGCTGTGTCCCGTTGTGTCCCCGCTGTGTCCACTGCTGTGTCATGCTGTGTACCCCACTGTGTCCCGCTATGTTCCCGCAGTGTCCCCGCTGTGTCCCGCTGTTTCCCACTGTGTCCCGTGGTGTCCCAGTTTGTCCCCCGCTGTGTCTCCCGGTGAGTCCCCGCTGTGTCCCGCTGTGTCCCCCACGGTTCAGGCTGTGTCTTCTGCTGTGTCCCCGCTGTGTCCCGCTGTGTCCCGCTGTGTCCTCGCTGTGTCCCACGCTTTGTTCCTCTGGGTCCTCGCTGTGTCCCGTGATATGTCCCGTTGTGTCCCCAGCTGTGTCCCCGCTCTGTCCTGCTGTGTTCCCGCTGTATCGACGCTGTGTCCCACTTTGTCCCGTTGTGTCCTCGCTGTGTTCCCAGCTGTGTCCCGCTGTGTACCCCTCTGTGTCCCCCTCTGTGTCCCGCTGTGTTCCCCGTTGTGTCCCGCTGTGTCCCGCTGTGTCCCCCGCTGTGTCCCTGCTGTGTCCCCGCTGTGTCCTGCTGTATAATGCTGTGTCCCCCGCTGAGTCCCGCTGTGTCCCCGCTGTGTCCCGCTGTGTCCCCCATGTGTCCACCGCTGTGTCCCATTGTGTCCCGCTGTGTCCCCCAGTGTTTCCCCCGCTGTGTACGGCTGTGTCCCCCGCTGTGTCCCCCTTTCTCCACTGCTGTGTCTCCGCTATGTCCCGCTTTATCCCCGGCTGTGTCCCTCTGTGTCCTCACTGTGTCCCCCACTGTGTCCCACTGTGTCCTCGCTGTGTCCGCAGCTGTGCCCCCACTGTGTCCCGTTGTGTCCACAGCTGTGTACCACGCTATGTAACGCTGTGTCCCCGCTTTATCGACGCTGTGTCCCGCTGTGTCCCGCTGTGTCCTCGCTGTGTTCCCCGCTGTGTCCCGCTGTGTCCCCCGCTGTGTCCCCCACTGTGTCCTCGCTGTGTCCCCTGCTGTGTCCCGCTGTGTCCTCACTGTGTCCCCCACTGTGTCCCGCTGTGTCCCCCGCTGTGTCCCGCTGTGTCCGACTGTGTCCCGCTCTGTACCCGCTGTGTCCCTCTGTGTCCCGCTGTGTCCCCGCTGTGTGCCTGCTGTGTCCCAAAAAGTGTAGCCTGCTGTGTCCCGTTGTGTCGCCCGCTTTGTCCCG
>NW_012287901.1:0-14745 GCF_000151885.1 Dipodomys ordii
TGGGTCCCGCTGTGTCTAGCTGTTTCCCGCTGTGTCCTCGCATTGTCCCATGCTGTGTTCCGCTGTGTCCTCCCTGTGTCCCCCGCTGTGTCCCGCTGTGTCCCCCGCTGTGCCCCGCAGTGTCCCGCTGTGTCCCGCTGTGTCCTCGCTGTGTCCCACTGTGTCCCCCCTGTTTCCCCGCTGGGTCCTGCTGGGTCCCGCTGTGTCCTGCTGGGTCCCCCGCTTTCTCCCGCTTTGTCCCCGCAGTGTCCCCGCTGTGTCCCGCTGTGTCCCGCTGTGTCCTGTGGTGTCCCGTTTTGTCCCCCACTATGTCCACTGCTGAGTCCCCTCTGTGTCCCCGCTGTGTCCCGCTGTGTCCCCCGCTGTGTCCCGCTGTGTCCCCCGCTGTGTCCCTCGCTGTGTCCCCCTCTGTGTCCCGCTGTGTCCCGCTGTGTCATCCGCTGTGTCCTTGTTGTGTCCCTGCTGGGACCCGCTGTGTCACCGCTGTGTCCCCGCTCTATAGACGCTGTGTCCCGCTGTGTACCCCGCTGTGTCCCGCTGTGTCCCCGCAGGTTCACCGCTGTTTCACGCTGTGTCCTGCTGTGTTCCTTGGTGTCCCGCTTTGTCCCCCGCTGTGTCCCGCTGTGTCCCCCACTGTGTCCCGTTGTGTCAACAGCTGTGTACCCCGCTGTGTCCCTGCTGTATCGACGCTGTGTCTCGCTGGGTCCTGCTGTGTCTCTCTCTGTGTTTCCCATTGTGTCCCGCTGTGTCCCGCTGGGTCCCGCAGTGTCCCCCACTGAGTCCCGTTGTGTCACCGCTGTGTCCCGCTGTGTCCCTGCTCTATCGATGCTGTGTCCCGCTGGGACCCGCTGTGTCCTCTCTTTGTTCCCCGCTGTGTCCCGCTGTGTCCCCCGCTGTGTCTCTCGCTGTGTCCCGCTGTGTCCCCGGCTGTGTCCGGCTGTGTCCCGCTGTGTCCCCCGCTGTGTCCTTGCTGTGTCCCCGCTGTGTTCCTCTGTGTCCCGCAGTGTCCCCAGCTGTGTCCCGCTGTGTCACCGCTGTGTCCCGCTTTGTCCTCGCTGTGTCCCCCGCTGTGTCCCGCTTTGTCCTTGCTGTGTACCCCGCTGTGTTCCTCTGTGTCCCCGGCTGTGTCCCGCTGTGTCCCCTGCTGTGTCCTCACTGTGTCACGCTGTGTTTCGCAGTGTCCGGCTGTGTCCTCGCTCTGTCTCATTCAGTGTCCAGCTGTGTCCTCCCTGTGTCCCCCGCTGTGTCCCGCTGAGTCCCCTGCTGTGTCCCGCTGTTTCCCGCTGTGTCCCGCTCTGTCCCATCTGTGTCCCTCTGTGTCCAGCTCTGTCCCCGTTGTGTGTCCGCTGTGCCCCGCTGTGTACTCTTCTGTGTCCAGCTGTGTCCCCTCTGTGTCCCGCTGTGTCCCTTCTCTGTCCCCCGCTGTCCACCGCTGTGTCCCCCGGCTGTGTCCCGCAGTGTCCCCGCTGTGTCCCGCTGTGTCCTACTGTGTCCCGTGGTGTCCCGCTTTTTCCCCTCTATGTCCCCTGCTGAGTCCCCTCTGTGTCCCCGCTGTGTCCAGCTGTGTCCTCGCTGTGTCCTCCGCTGTCTCCCGCTTTGTCCCACGCTGTGTCCTACTGTGTCCCACTGTGTCCCTGCTGTGTCCCCGGCTGTGTCCCGCTGTGTCCCGCTGTGTCCCCCGCTGTGTCCTGCTGTGTCCCGCTGTGTCCCCGCTGTGTCCTTGCTGTGTCCGGCTGTGTCCCCCGCTGTGTCCCGCTGGGTCCCGCTGTGTCCCCCGCTGTGTACCGCTGTGTCCCCGCAGGTTCACCGCTATTTCACGCTGTGTCCTGCTGTGTTCCGTGGTGTCCTGCTTTGTCCCCCGCTGTGTCCCGCTGTGTCCACTGCTGGGTCCCCGCTGGGTCCCGCTGTGTCTAGCTGTTTCCCGCTGTGTCCTCGCATTGTCCCATGCTGTGTTCCGCTGTGTCCTCCCTGTGTCCCCCGCTGTGTCCCGCTGTGTCCCTCGCTGTGCCCCGCAGTGTCCCGCTGTGTCCCGCTGTGTCCTCGCTGTGTCCCACTGTGTCCCCCCTGTTTCCCCGCTGGGTCCTGCTGGGTCCCGCTGTGTCCTGCTGGGTCCCCCGCTTTCTCCCGCTTTGTCCCCGCAGTGTCCCCGCTGTGTCCCGCTGTGTCCCGCTGTGTCCTGTGGTGTCCCGTTTTGTCCCCCACTATGTCCACTGCTGAGTCCCCTCTGTGTCCCCGCTGTGTCCCGCTGTGTCCCCCGCTGTGTCCCGCTGTGTCCCCCGCTGTGTCCCTCGCTGTGTCCCCCTCTGTGTCCCGCTGTGTCCCGCTGTGTCATCCGCTGTGTCCTTGTTGTGTCCCTGCTGGGACCCGCTGTGTCACCGCTGTGTCCCGCTGTGTCCCCGCTCTATAGACGCTGTGTCCCGCTGTGTACCCCGCTGTGTCCCGCTGTGTCCCCGCAGGTTCACCGCTGTTTCACGCTGTGTCCTGCTGTGTTCCTTGGTGTCCCGCTTTGTCCCCCGCTGTGTCCCGCTGTGTCCACTGCTGGGTCCCCGCTGTGTCCCGCTGTGTCTCGCTGTGTCCCACTGTGTCCTCGCTTTGTCCCATGCTGTGTTAAGCTGTGTCCTCCCTGTGTCCCCCCTGTGTCCCGCTGTGTCCCCCGCTGTGCCCCGCAGTGTCCCGCTGTGTCCCGCTGTGTCCCGCTGGGTCCCCCGCTGTGTCCCGCTGTGTCCCCGCTGTGTCCTCGCTGTGTTCCCCGCTGTGTCCCGCTGTGTCCCCCGCTGTGTCTCGCTGTGTCTACTGCTGTGTCCCCACTGTGTCCCGCTGTGTCTCGCTGTGTCCCGCTGTGTCCTCGCTGTTTCCCACGCTGTGTTCTGCTGTGTCCTCGCTGTGTCCCCCGCTGTGTCCCGTTGTGTTTCCAGCTGTGTACCCCACTGTGTCCCGCTGTGTCCCCGCTGTATCGACGCTGTGTCCTGCTGGGTCCCGCTGTGTCCTCCATGTGTTCCCCACTGTGTCCCGCTATGTACCCCTCTGTGTCCCTCGCTGTGACCCGCTGTGTCCCGCTGTGTACTGCTGTGCCCCCCGCTGTGTCCCGCTGTGTCCCCGCTGTGTCCCAATGTGTCCACTCTGTGTCCCGCGCTGGGTCCCGCTGGGTCTCCCCTGTTTCCCCTGCTGTGTCCCGCTGTGTCCGGCTGTGTCCCCCGCTGTGTCCCCCGCTGTGTCTCCCGCTGTGTCCCGCTTTGTCCCCCCTGTGTCCCCCACTGTGTCCCGCTGTTTCCCTGCTGTGTCCCCGCTGTGTGCCCGCTGTGTCCCGTTGTGTACCCCGCTGTGTCCAGCTGTGTCACCGCTGTGTCTCGCTGTGGCCACTCTCTGTCTCCGCTGTCCCCCGCTGTGTTCCCCGCTGTGTCCCGCTGTGTCCCCCGCTTTTTCCTGCTGTGTCCCGCAGTGTCCCTTCTGTGTCCCGCTGTGTAACACTGTGTCCCGTGGTGTCCCACTTTGTCCCACGTTGTGTCCCCCGCTGAGTCCCCTCTGTGTCGCCGCTGTGTCCCCCTGTGTCCTCGCTGTGTCCCCTGCTGTCTCCCGCTTTGTCTCCCGCTGTGTTCCGCTGTGTCCCGCTGTGTTCCCGCTGTGTCCCCAGCTGTGTCCCGCTGTGTACCCTGCTGTGTCCTGCTATGTTCCTGCAGTGTCCCCGCTGTGTCCTGCTGTGTCCCGCTGTGTCCTCGCTGTGTCCCCAGCTGTGTACCCCACTGTGTTCCGCGTGTCCCTGCTGTATCGACGCTGGGTCCAGCTGGGTACCGCTGTGTCATCCCTGTGTCCCCCGCTGTGTCCCGCTGTGTCCCCCGCTGTGTCTCTGCTGTGTCCCCGCTGTGTCCCGCTGTGTACTGCTGTGTCCCCCGCTGAGTCCTGCTGTGTCCCAATATGTCCTCGCTCTGTCCCCCGCTGTGTCCCGTTGTGTCCTTCCTGTGCCCCCGCTGTGTCCCGCTGTGTCCCCCGCTGTGTCCCCCACTGTGTCCCGCTCTGTCCCCCTCTGTGTCCCGCTGTGTCCCCCGCTGTGTCCCACTGTGTCCCCGCAGTGTCACTGCTGTTTCCTGCTGTGTCCCCTGTGTTCCGTGGTGTCCGTCTTTGTCTCCCGCTGTGTCCCACGCTGTGTCCCGCTGTGTCCGACTGTGTCCCGCTCTGTCCCCGCTGTGTCCCGCTGTGTCCCCGCTGTGTGCCCGCTGTGTACCGCTGTGTCCCCCGCTTTGTCCTGCTGTGTCCCCGCTATGTCCCCAGCTGTGTCCCGCTGTGTCCCGCTGTGTACCCCGCTGTGTCCCGCTATGTTCCCGCAGTGTCCCGCTGTGTTCCGCTGTGTCCCCCGCTGTGTCTACTGCTTTGTCCCCGCTGTGTCCCGATGTGTCCCGCTGTGTCCTCGCTGTGTCCCCCGCTGTCTCCGGCTGTGTCCCCCGATTTGTTCCGCTGTGTCACGCTGTGTCCTCCCTTTGTCCCCCGCTGTATACTGCTGTGTCCCCGCAATGTCCCCAGCTGTGTCCCGCTGTGTTCCGCTGTGTCCCCCGCTGTGTCCCGCTATGTTCCCGCAGTGTCCCGCTGTGTCTCGCTGTGTCCTTGCTGTGTCCCCCGCTGTGTCCCGTTGTGTCCCCAGCTGTGTCCCCCGCTGTGTCCTTGCTGTGTCCCTGCTGTGTCCCACTGTGTCCTCACTGGGTCCCCCACTGTGTCCCGCTGTATCCCCCGCTGTGTCCCGCTGTGTCCGGATATGACCCTCTCTGTCCCCGCTGTGTCCCGCTGTGTCCCGCTGTGTCCCCGCTGTGTGCCTGCTGTGTCCCGCTGTGTCCCACTGTGTCCCTGCTGTGTCCCGCTGTGTCCCGCTGTGTCCCCGCTGTGTGCCCGCTGTGTCCCGCTGTGTACCCCGCTGTGTCCAGCTGTGTCACCGCTTTGTCTCGCTGTGGCCACTCTCTTTCTCCGCTGTCCCCCGCTGTGTGCCCCGCTGTGGCCCGCTGTGTCCCGCTGTGTACCCCGCTTTCTCCTTCTGTGTCCCGCAGTGTCCCCGCTGTGTCCCGCTGTGTAACACTGTGTCCCGTGTTGTCCCACTTTGTCCCACGCTGTGTCCCCCGGTGAGTCCCCTCTGTGTCCCCCTGTGTCCTCGCTGTGTCCCCCGCTGTCTCCCGCTTTGACTCCCGCTCTGTTCCGCTGTGTCCCGCTGTGTCCCCGCTGTGTCCCCAGCTGTGTCCCGCTGTGTCCCGCTGTGTACCCCGCTGTGTGCTGCTATGTTCCCGCACTGTCCCCGCTGTGTCCCGCTGTGTCCCGCTGTGTCCTCCCTGTGTCCCCCGCTGTGTCCCGCTGTGTCCCTCTGTGTCCCCCGCTGTGTCCCCCGCTATGTCTCGCTGTGTCCCCCGCTGTGTCCCACTGTGTCCTTGCTGTGTCCCCCGTTCTGTGCCGCTGTGTCCTCGCTGTGTCCCCGACTGTTTCCCGCAGTGTCCTGTTGTGTCACGCTGTTTCCCCACTGTGTCCCCGCTGTTTCCCTCTGTGTCCACCGCTGTGTCCAGCTTTGTCCCCTCTGTATCTCGCTGTGTCCTACACTCTGTCCCCCACTGTGTCCCGCTGTGTCCCGCACTGTTTCGCATTGTGTCCCCACTGTGTCCCTCTGTGTCCCCGCAGGTTCACCTCTGTTTCCCGCTGTGTCCCGCTGTGTTCCGTGGTGTCCTCGCTGTGTCCCCCTGCTGTGTCCCGCTGTGTCCCGCTGTGTCCTCGCTGTGTCCCCCTGCTGTGTCCCTCTGTGTCCCCGCAGGTTCACCTCTGTTTCCCGCTGTGTCCCGCTGTGTTCCGTGGTGTCCTCGCTGTGTACCCCCGCTGTGTTCCACTTTGTCCCGCTATGTCCCGCTGTGTCCCCGCTGTGTGCCCGCTGTGTCCCGTTGTGTACTCTGTTGTGTCCAGCTGTGTCACCGTTGTGTCTCGCTTTGGCCCCTCTCTGTCTCCGCTGTCCCCCACTGTGTCCCCCGCTGTGTCCCGCTGTGTCCCGCTGTGTCCCCCGCTTTGTCCCGCTGAGTCCCATCTGTGTCGCCGCTGTGTCCCGCTGTGTCCTCGCTGTGTCCCCGGCTGTCTGCCGCTTTGTCCCCGCTGTGTCCCTAGCTGTGTCCCGCTGTGTCCCGCTGTGTCCCCCGCTTTGTCCCGCTGAGTCCCATCTGTGTCGCCGCTGTGTCCCACTATGTTCCCGTAGTGTCCCCGCAGTGTACCGCTGTGTCCCGCTGTGTCCTCGCTGTGTCCCCCGAGTGTCCCGTTGTGTCCCCAGCTGTGCACCCCGCTGTGTCCCGCTGTGTCCCCACTGTAACGGCGCTGGGTCCCGCTGGGTCCCGCTATGTCCTCCCTGTGTTCCCCGCTGTGTCCCGCTGTGTCCCCCACTGTGTCCCGCTGTGTCTCACTGTGTCCCGCTGTGTCCTCGCTGTGTTCTCCGCTGTATCCCGATATGTCCCCCGCTGAGTCCCCGCTGTGTCCCTGCTGTGTCCCAATGTGTCCTCGCTGTGTCCCCTGCTGTGTCCCGCTATGTCCTCCCTGTGTCCCCCGCTGTGTCTCGCTGTGTCCCCCGCCGTGTCCTGCTGTGTCCCGCTGTGCCCCCACTGTGTCCCGTTGTGTCCACAGCTTTGTACCATGCTGTGTAACGCTGTGTCTCCGCTGTATCGACGCTGTGTCCCGCTGGGCCCCGATGTGTCCTCGCTGTGTTCCCCGCTGTGTCCAGCTGTTTCCCCCACTTTGTCCCCCACTGTGTCCTCGCTCTGTCCCCCGCTGTGTCCCTCTGTGTCCCGCTGTGTCCTCGCTGTGTCCCCCTCTGTGTCACGCTGTGTCCCCCGCCGTGTCCCGCTGTGTCCCGCTATGTCCCGCTGCGGTCCCGCTGTGTCCCGCTGTGTCCCGCTTTGTCCCACACTGTGTCCCGCAGTGACCCCGCTGTGTCCCGCTGTGTCCCACTGTGTCCCGTGGTGTCCCGCTTTGTCCCCTGCTGTGTCCCCGGCTGAGTCTCGCTGTGTCCCCACTGTGTCCTCTCTGTGTCCCCCGCTGTGTCCTGCTCTGTTCCCCACTGTGTCTCCCGTTTTGTCCCTGCTGTGCCCCGCTGTGTCCCGCTGTGTCCCGCTGTGTCCCCCACTGTGTCCCGTTGTGTCAACAGCTGTGTACCCCGCTGTGTCCCTGCTGTATCGACGCTGTGTCTCGCTGGGTCCTGCTGTGTCTCTCTCTGTGTTCCGCATTGTGTCCCGCTGTGTCCCCCGCTGTGTCACTCGCTGTGTCCCCCGCTGTGTCCCGCTGTGTCAAACTGTGTCCCCCGCTGTGTCCTTGCTGTGTCCCCGCTGGGTCCCGCTGGGTCCCGCAGTGTCCCCCACTGAGTCCCGTTGTGTCACCGCTGTGTCCCGCTGTGTCCCTGCTCTATCGATGCTGTGTCCCGCTGGGACCCCCTGTGTCCTCTCTTTGTTCCCCGCTGTGTCCCGCTGTGTCCCCCGCTGTGTCTCTCGCTGTGTCCCGCTGTGTCCCCGGCTGTGTCCGGCTGTGTCCCGCTGTGTCCCCCGCTGTGTCCTTGCTGTGTCCCCGCTGTGTTCCTCTGTGTCCCGCAGTGTCCCCAGCTGTGTCCCGCTGTGTCACCGCTGTGTCCCGCTTTGTCCTCGCTGTGTCCCCCGCTGTGTCCCGCTTTGTCCTTGCTGTGTACCCCGCTGTGTTCCTCTGTGTCCCCGGCTGTGTCCCGCTGTGTCCCCTGCTGTGTCCTCACTGTGTCACGCTGTGTTTCGCAGTGTCCGGCTGTGTCCTCGCTCTGTCTCATTCAGTGTCCAGCTGTGTCCTCCCTGTGTCCCCCGCTGTGTCCCGCTGAGTCCCCTGCTGTGTCCCGCTGTTTCCCGCTGTGTCCCGCTCTGTCCCATCTGTGTCCCTCTGTGTCCAGCTCTGTCCCGGTTGTGTGTCCGCTGTGCCCCGCTGTGTACTCTTCTGTGTCCAGCTGTGTCCCCTCTGTGTCCCGCTGTGTCCCTTCTCTGTCCCCCGCTGTCCACCGCTGTGTCCCCCGGCTGTGTCCCGCAGTGTCCCCGCTGTGTCCCGCTGTGTCCTACTGTGTCCCGTGGTGTCCCACTTTTTCCCCTCTATGTCCCCTGCTGAGTCCCCTCTGTGTCCCCGCTGTGTCCAGCTGTGTCCTCGCTGTGTCCTCCGCTGTCTCCCGCTTTGTCCCACGCTGTGTCCTACTGTGTCCCACTGTGTCCCTGCTGTGTCCCCGGCTGTGTCCAGCTGTGTTCCGCTGTGTGCCCCGCTGTTTCCTGCTGGGTCCCGCTGTGTCCCCGCTGTGTCCCTGCTGTGTCCGGCTGTGTCCCCCGCTGTGTCCCGCTGGGTCCCGCTGTGTCCCCCGCTGTGTACCGCTGTGTCCCCGCAGGTTCACCGCTATTTCACGCTGTGTCCTGCTGTGTTCCGTGGTGTCCTGCTTTGTCCCCCGCTGTGTCCCGCTGTGTCCACTGCTGGGTCCCCGCTGGGTCCCGCTGTGTCTAGCTGTTTCCCGCTGTGTCCTCGCATTGTCCCATGCTGTGTTCCGCTGTGTCCTCCCTGTGTCCCCCGCTGTGTCCCGCTGTGTCCCCCGCTGTGCCCCGCAGTGTCCCGCTGTGTCCCGCTGTGTCCTCGCTGTGTCCCACTGTGTCCCCCCTGTTTCCCCGCTGGGTCCTGCTGGGTCCCGCTGTGTCCTGCTGGGTCCCCTGCTTTCTCCCGCTTTGTCCCCGCAGTGTCCCCGCTGTGTCCCGCTGTGTCCCACTGTGTCATGTGGTGTCCCGCTTTGTCCCCCACTATGTCCACTGCTGAGTCCCCTCTGTGTCCCCGCTGTGTCCCGCTGTGTCCCCCGCTGTGTCCCGCTGTGTCCCCCGCTGTGTCCCTCGCTGTGTCCCCCTCTGTGTCCCGCTGTGTCCCGCTGTGTCATCCGCTGTGTCCTTGTTGTGTCCCTGCTGGGACCCGCTGTGTCACCGCTGTGTCCCGCTGTGTCCCCGCTCTATAGACGCTGTGTCCCGCTGTGTACCCCGCTGTGTCCCGCTGTGTCCCCGCAGGTTCACCGCTGTTTCACGCTGTGTCCTGCTGTGTTCCTTGGTGTCCCGCTTTGTCCCCCGCTGTGTCCCGCTGTGTCCACTGCTGGGTCCCCGCTGTGTCCCGCTGTGTCTCGCTGTGTCCCACTGTGTCCTCGCTTTGTCCCATGCTGTGTTAAGCTGTGTCCTCCCTGTGTCCCCCCTGTGTCCCGCTGTGTCCCCCGCTGTGCCCCGCAGTGTCCCGCTGTGTCCCGCTGTGTCCCGCTGGGTCCCCCGCTGTGTCCCGCTGTGTCCCCCGCTGTGCCCCGCAGTGTCCCCCTGTGTCCCGCTCTGTCCCCCACTGTGTACCCCGCTGAGTCCTCTATGTGTCGCCGCTGTGTCCCTTGTGTCCTTGCTGTGTCCCCTGCTGTCTCCCGCTTTGTTCCACGCTGTGTCCCACTGTGTCCCGCTGTGTCCTCGCTGTGTCCCCTGCTGTGTCCTGCTGTGTTCCCGCTGTGTCCCCAGCTGTGTCCCGCTGTGTCCCGCTGTGTGCCCCGCTGTGTCCCACTATGTTCCCGCAGTGTCCCTGCTGTGTCCCCGCTGTGTCCTCGCTGTGTTCCCCGCTGTGTCCCGCTGTGTCCCCCGCTGTGTCTCGCTGTGTCTACTGCTGTGTCCCCACTGTGTCCCGCTTTGTCTCGCTGTGTCCCGCTGTGTCCTCGCTGTTTCCCACGCTGTGTTCTGCTGTGTCCTCGCTGTGTCCCCCGCTGTGTCCCGTTGTGTTTCCAGCTGTGTACCCCACTGTGTCCCGCTGTGTCCCCGCTGTATCGACGCTGTGTCCAGCTGGGTCCCGCTGTGTCCTCCATGTGTTCCCCACTGTGTCCCGCTATGTAACCCTCTGTGTCCCTCGCTGTGACCCGCTGTGTACTGCTGTGCCCCCCGCTGTGTCCCGCTGTGTCCCCGCTGTGTCCCAATGTGTCCACGCTGTGTCCCGCGCTGGGTCCCGCTGGGTCTCCCCTGTTTCCCCTGCTGTGTCCCGCTGTGTCCGGCTGTGTCCCCCGCTGTGTCCCCCGCTGTGTCTCCCGCTGTGTCCCGCTTTGTTCCCCCTGTGTCCCCCACTGTGTCCCGCTGTTTCCCTACTGTGTCCCCGCTGTGTGACGCTGTGTCGCGCTGTGTCCCCCATTGTGTCCCGCTTTGTCCCTCCTGTGTCTCCCACTGTGTCCCGCTGTGTCCCCTGCTGTGTCCCCACTGTGTCACACTGTGTTCCACTGGGTCCGGATGTGTCCTGGCTGTGTCTCCCACAGTGTTCCGCTGTGTCCTTGTTGTGTCCCCCGCTGTGTCCCGGTGAGTTCCCCGCTGTGTCCCGCTGTGTCCCCGCTGTGTGTCCTCTATGTCCCGCTGTGTACCCAGCTGTGTCCAGCTGTGTCACCGCTGTGTTCCGCTGTGTCCCCTCTCTGTCCCCCGCTCTCCCCTCCTGTGTCCAATTCTGTCTCCCGCTGTGTCCCGCTGTGTCCCCCATTTTGTCCCGCTGTGTCCCCGCAGTGTCGCCGCTGTGTCCCGATGTGACACACTGTGACTCGGGGTGTCCCGATTTGTCCCCCGTTCAGTCCCCCGCTGTGTCCCGCTGTGTCCCCCTCTGTGTCCCGCTGTGTCCTGCTGTGTCCCCCCTGTGTCCCGCTGTATCCCGCTGTATTCCGTGGTGTCCCGTTTGTTCCCCGCTGTGTCCCCCGCTGAGTCCCCTCTTTGTCCCCGCTGTGACCCGCTGTGTCCCACTGTGTCCCGCTGTGTCCCACTATGTCCCCCACTGTGTCCCGTTGTGTCCCCAGCTATGTACCCTGCTGTGTCACGCTGTGTCCCCGCTGTATCGACGCTGTGTCCCGCTGGGTCCCGCTGTGTACTCTCTGTGTTCCACACTGTGTCCCGCTGTGTCCCCCGCAGTGTCCCTCGCTGTTTCCCGCTGTGTCCCCCGCTGTGTCCCTGCTGTGCCCCGCTGTGTCCCGCTGTGTACTGCTGTGTCCCCCTCTGAGTCCCGCTGTGTCCCCGCTGTTTCCCAATGTGTCCTCACTGTGTCCCCCGCTGTGTCCCGCTGTGTCCCCCCTGTGTCCCCTGCTGTGTCCCGCTCTGTCCCTCTGTGTCCCCTGCTGTGTCCTCTGCTCTGTCCCACTGTGTCCCCCGCTGTGTCCCTGCTGTGTCCCCGCTGTGTCCCGCTGTGTCCCCCTGTGTCCCCCGCTGATTCCCGCTGTGTCCCAGATGTGTCCCGCTGTGACCTCGCTGTGTCCCCTGCTGTGTCCCCTTTGTCCCCCCTGTGTCCCCCGCTGTGTCCCGCTGTGTCCCCCGCTGTGTCCCGCTCTGTCCCCTGCTGTGTCCCCGCTGTGTCCCGCTGTGTCCTGCTGTGTCCCGCTGTGACCGTGTTGAGTCCCGCTATATCCCCGCTGTGTCCCGCTTTGTCATCGCTGTGTCCCCCGCTGTGTCCCGCTGTGTCCCGCTGTGTCCCCCGCTGTGTCCCACTGTGTCCCCCTCTGTGTCCCGCTGTGTCCCCTGCTGTGTCCCTGCTGTGTCCCGCTGTGTTCCGCTGTGTCACGCTGTATCCTCGCTGTGTCTCCCGCAGAGTCCCGCAGTGTCCTCGCTGTGTCCCTCACTGTGTCCTGCTTTGTCCACTGCTGTGTCCCGCTGTGTACCCCTCTGTGTCCCGCTTTGTCCCCCGCTGTGTCCCTGCTGTGCTCCGCTGTGTACCGCTGGGTCTCGCTGTGTACTGCTGTGTCCCCCGCTGAGTCCTGCTGTGTCCCCGCTGGTCCCAATGTGTCCTCGCTGTGTCCCCCGCTGTGTCCCGCTGTGTCCCCCCTGTGTCCCCCGCTGTGACCCGCTGTGTCCCGCTGTGTACTGCTGTGCCCCCCGCTGAGTCCTGCTGTGTCCCCTGCTGTCTCCCACTCTGTCCCCTGCTGTGTCTCACGCTTTGTCCCCGCTGTGTCCCACTGTGTCCCGCTGTGTCCCGCTGTGCCCACACTGTGTCCTGTTGTGTCCACAGCTGTGTACCACGCTGTGTAACGCTGTATCCCCGCTGTATCTACGCTGTTCCTCGCTTTGTCCCGCTGTGTCCCCCGCTGTGTCCCCCGCTGTGTCCCACTGTGTCCTCACTGTGTCCCCTTTTGTGTCCCGCTGTGTCCCCCGCTATGTCCCGCTGTGTCCAGCTGTGTCCCGCTCTGTCCCCGCTTTGTGCCCGCTGTGTCCCGCTGTGTACTCCGTTGTGTCCAGCTGTGTCACCGCTGTGTACCCCGTTGTGTCCCGCTGTGTCCCCGCTGTATCAACGCTGTGTCCCACTGTGTCCTCGCTGTGTACCGCTCTGTACCCCTCTGTGTCCCCCGCTGTGTCCCGCTGTGTCCCGCTGTGTACTGCTGTGTCCCCCGCTGTGTCCCCCGCTGTGTCCCACTGTGTCCTCACTGTGTCCCCTTCTGTGTCCCGCTGTGTCCCCCGCTATGTCCCGCTGTGTCCAGCTGTGTCCCGCTCTGTCCCTGCTTTGTGCCCGCTGTGTCCCGCTGTGTACTCCGTTGTGTCCAGCTGTGTCACCGCTGTGTACCCCATTGTGTCCCGCTGTGTCCCCGCTGTATCAACGCTGTGTCCCGCTGTGTCCCGCTGTGTCCTCGCTGTGTACCTCTCTGTACCCCTCTGTGTCCCCCGCTGTGTCCCGCTGTGTCCCGCTGTGTACTGTTGTGCCCCCACTGAGTCCCGCTGTGTCCACCCTGTGTCCCCCGCTTTTTCTCTCTTTGTCCCGCTGTGTCCTTGCTGTGTTCCCCGCTGTGTCCCGCTGTGTCCCCCACTGTGTCCCCCGCTGTGTCCCACTGTGTCCCGCTGTGTCCCCCGCTTTGTGCCCGCTGTGTCCCGCTGTGTACTCCGTTGTGTCCAGCTGTGTCCCGCTTTGTCGCCCGCTGTGTCCCGCTGTGTCCCATTGTGTCCCGCTCTGTCCCTTCTGTGTCCTCGCTGTGTACTCCTTTGTGTCAGGCTGTGTCAACGCTGCGTCCCGCTGTGTCCCCTCTCTGTCTCCGCTGTCCCCCACTGTCTCCCCCGATGTGTCCCGCTGTGTCCCGCTGTGTCCCCCGCTTTGTCCCGCTGTGTCGACGCAGTGTTCCCTCTGTGTCCTGCTGTGTCACCATGTGTCCCATGGTGTCCCGCTTTTCCCCCCGCTGTTTCCCCCGCTGAGTCCCCTTTGTGTCCCCATTGTGTCCCGCTGTGTCCCGCTGTATCCGAGCTGTGTCCCCCGCTGTGTCCCACTGTATCCCCGCTGTGTCCCAAGCTGTGTCCCGCTGTGTCCCGCTGTGTACCCCGCTGTGTCCCGCTATGTTCCCACAGTGTCCCCGCTGTGTCCTGCTGTGTCCCACTGTGTCCTCGCTGTGTCCCCCGCTGTGTCCCGTTGTGTCCCCAGCTGTGTACCCCGCTGTGTACCGCTGTGTCCCCGCTGTTTCGATGCTGTGTCTTGCTGTGTCCCACTGTGTCCTCGCTGTGTCCCCCACTGTGTTCTGCTGTGTCACCCGCTGTGTCCCGCTGTGTCCCCCGCTGTGTCCTGCTGTTTCCCGAAGGGTCACCGCTGTTTCGCGCTGTGTCCCGCTGTGTTGCGTGGTGTCCCGCTTTGTACCCCGCTGTGTCCCCAGCTGAATCCCCGCTGTGTCCCCCGCTGTGCCCCTGCTGTGTCCCCGCTGTCATGCTGTGTCCTGCTGTGTCCCATTGTGTCCCGCTGTAACCCTGCTGAGTCCCCCTGTGTCCCAGCTGTGTCCTGCTGTATCGTCGCTCTGTCCTCCGCTGTGTCCCGCTGTGTCCTCTGCTGTGTTCCGCTGTGTCAGTCTGTGTCCCGCTGTATCCCGCTGTGACCCCGCTGAGTCCCCGCTGTGTCCTCGCTGTGTCCCCCGCTGTGTCCCACTGTGTCCCGCTCTGTCCCTGCTGTGTCCTGCTGTGTCCCGCTGTGTCCCCGCTTTGTGCCCGCTGTGTCCCGCTGTGTACTTCGTTGTGTCAGGCTGTGTCCCCCACTTTGTCCCGCTGTGTCCCCGCTGTGTCCCGCTGTGTCACACTGTGTCCCATGGTGTCCTGCTTTGTCCCCAGCTGTGTCCCCCGCTGAGTCCCCTCGGTGTCCTGCTGTGTCCTTGCTGTGTGCCCCACTGTCTCCCACTTTGTCCCACGCTGTGTCCCACTGTCTCCCACTTTGTCCCACGCTGTGTCCCACTGTGTCCTCGCTGTGTCCCCCGCTGTGTCCCGCTTTGTCCCCCGCTGTGTCCCCAGCTGAGTCCCCGCTGTGTCCCCGCTGTGTACCGCTGTGTCCTCGCTGTGTCCCCCGCTGTCTCCCGCTCTGTCCCCCGCTGTGTCTCACGCTTTATCCCGTCTTTGTCCCACTCTGTCCCGCTGTGTCCCGCTGTGCCCACCACTGTGTCCCTTTGTGTCCCCAGCTGTGTAACCCGCTGTGTAACGCTGTGAATCACGCTGTATCGAGGCTGTGTCCCGCTGGGTCCCGCTGGGTCCTTCCTCTGTTATTCGTGGTGTCCCCCTCTGTCCCCCGCTGTGTCCCCCGCTCTGTCCTACTGTGTCCCCCGCTGTGTCCCTGCTGTGTCCCCGCTGTGTCCCCCGCTGAGTCCCCTCGGTGTCCTGCTGTGTCCTCGCTGTGTGCCCCGCTGTCTCCCACTTTGTCCCACGCTGTGTCCCACTGTGTCCTCGCTGTGTCCCCCGCTGTGTCCCGCTATGTCCCCGCTGTGTCCCAAGCTGTGTCCCGCTGTTTTGA
>NW_012287902.1:0-1606 GCF_000151885.1 Dipodomys ordii
AGCTGTGTCCCCGCTGTGTACCGCTGTGTCCCCGCAGGTTCACCGCTATTTCACGCTGTGTCCTGCTGTGTTCCGTGGTGTCCTGCTTTGTCCCCCGCTGTGTCTCGCTGTGTCCACTGCTGGGTCCCCGCTGGGTCCCGCTGTGTCTAGCTGTTTCCCGCTGTGTCCTCGCATTGTCCCATGCTGTGTTCCGCTGTGTCCTCCCTGTGTCCCCCGCTGTGTCCCGCTGTGTCCCTCGCTGTGCCCCGCAGTGTCCCGCTGTGTCCCGCTGTGTCCTCGCTGTGTCCCACTGTGTCCCCCCTGTTTCCCCGCTGGGTCCTGCTGGGTCCCGCTGTGTCCTGCTGGGTCCCCCGCTTTCTCCCGCTTTGTCCCCGCAGTGTCCCCGCTGTGTCCCGCTGTGTCCCGCTGTGTCCTGTGGTGTCCCGCTTTGTCCCCCACTATGTCCACTGCTGAGTCCCCTCTGTGTCCCCGCTGTGTCCCGCTGTGTCCCCCGCTGTGTCCCGCTGTGTCCCCCGCTGTGTCCCTCGCTGTGTCCCCCTCTGTGTCCCGCTGTGTCCCGCTGTGTCATCCGCTGTGTCCTTGTTGTGTCCCTGCTGGGACCCGCTGTGTCACCGCTGTGTCCCGCTGTGTCCCCGCTCTATAGACGCTGTGTCCCGCTGTGTACCCCGCTGTGTCCCGCTGTGTCCCCGCAGGTTCACCGCTGTTTCACGCTGTGTCCTGCTGTGTTCCTTGGTGTCCCGCTTTGTCCCCCGCTGTGTCCCGCTGTGTCCACTGCTGGGTCCCCGCTGTGTCCCGCTGTGTCTCGCTGTGTCCCACTGTGTCCTCGCTTTGTCCCATGCTGTGTTAAGCTGTGTCCTCCCTGTGTCCCCCCTGTGTCCCGCTGTGTCCCCCGCTGTGCCCCGCAGTGTCCCGCTGTGTCCCGCTGTGTCCCGCTGGGTCCCCCGCTGTGTCCCGCTGTGTCCCCCGCTGTGCCCCGCAGTGTCCCCCTGTGTCCCGCTCTGTCCCCCACTGTGTACCCCGCTGAGTCCTCTATGTGTCGCCGCTGTGTCCCTCTGTGTCCTTGCTGTGTCCCCTGCTGTCTCCCGCTTTGTTCCACGCTGTGTCCCACTGTGTCCCGCTGTGTCCTCGCTGTGTCCCCTGCTGTGTCCCGCTGTGTTCCCGCTGTGTCCCCAGCTGTGCCCCGCTGTGTCCCACTATGTTCCCGCAGTGTCCCCGCTGTGTCCCCGCTGTGTCCTCGCTGTGTTCCCCGCTGTGTCCCGCTGTGTCCCCCGCTGTGTCTCGCTGTGTCTACTGCTGTGTCCCCACTGTGTCCCGCTGTGTCTCGCTGTGTCCCGCTGTGTCCTCGCTGTTTCCCACGCTGTGTTCTGCTGTGTCCTCGCTGTGTCCCCCGCTGTGTCCCGTTGTGTTTCCAGCTGTGTACCCCACTGTGTCCCGCTGTGTCCCCGCTGTATCGACGCTGTGTCCTGCTGGGTCCCGCTGTGTCCTCCATGTGTTCCCCACTGTGTCCCGCTATGTAACCCTCTGTGTCCCTCGCTGTGACCCGCTGTGTCCCGCTGTGTACTGCTGTGCCCCCCGCTGTGTCCCACTGTGTCCCCGCTGTGTCCCA
>NW_012287903.1:0-1246 GCF_000151885.1 Dipodomys ordii
GCTGTTTCCCCGCTGTGTCCCCCGCTGTGTCCCGCTGTTTCCCCGCAGAGTCACCGCTGTTTCGCGCTGTGTCCCGCTGTGTTCCGTGGTGTCCCGCTTTGTCCCCCGCTGTGTCCCCAGCTGAGTCCCCGCTGTGTCTCCGCTGTGTCCCCGCTGTGTCCCGCTGTGTCCTCGCTGTGTCCCCCGCTGTCTCCCGCTCTGTCCCCCGCTGTGTCTCACGCTTTATCCCATCTGTGTCCCACACTGTCCCGCTGTGTCCCGCTGTGTCCACCACTGTGTCCCTTTGTGTCCCCAGCTGTGTAACATGCTGTGTAACGCTGTGAATCCCGCTGTATCGAGGCTGTGTCCCGCTGGGTCCCTCTCTGTCCTTGCTCTGTTATTCGTGTTGTCCCTCTCTGTCCCCCACTGTGTCCCCTGCTCTGTCCTACTGTGTCCCCCGCTGTGTCCCGTTTTGTCCCGCTGTGTCCCCCGCTGTGTCCCTGCTGTGTCCCTGCTGTGTCCCCGCTGTGTCACGCTGTGTCCTGCTGTGTCCCGTTGTGTCCTGCTGTAACCCTGCTGAGTCCCCCTGTGTCCCCGCTGTGTCCTGCTGTGTCGTCGCTCTGTCCTCCGCTGTGTCCCGCTGTGTCCTCTGCTGTGTCCCGCTGTGTCACTCTGTGTCCCGCTGTATCCCGCTGTGACCCCGCTGTCTCCCACTCTGTCCCCCGCTGTGTCTCACGCTTTGTCCCCGCTGTGTCCCACTGTGACCCGCTGTGTCCCGCTGTGCCCACACTGTGTCCCGTTGTATCCACAGCTGTGTACCACTCTGTGTAACGCTGTGTCCCCGCTGTATCTACGCTGTTCCTCGCTGTGTCCCGCTGTGTCCCCCGCTGTGTCCCCCGCTGTGTCCTCGCTGTGTCCCCAGCTGTGTCCCGCTGTGTCCTCACTGGGTCCCCCGCTGGGTCCCGCTGGGGCCCCCGCTGTGTCCCACTGTGTCCCGCTGTGTCCCGCTCTGTCCCTGCTGTGTCCCGCTGTGTCCCGCTGTGTCCCCCTGTGTGCGTGCTGTGTCCCGCTATGTACTCCGTTGTGTCCAGCTGTTTCACCGCTGTGTCCCCTGCTTTGTCCCGCTTTGTCCCGCTGTGTCCTCACTGCGTCCCCCGCTGCGTCCCGCTGTGTCCCCCGCTGTGTCCCGCTGTGTCCCGCTCTGTCCCTGCTGTGTCCCGCTGTAACCCTGCTGTGTCCTCGCTGTGTCCCCCGCTGTCTCCCGCTC
>NW_012287904.1:0-8770 GCF_000151885.1 Dipodomys ordii
TCAGTCCCCGCTGTGTCCTCGCTGTGTCCCCAGCTGTGTCCCGCTGTGTCCTCACTGGGTCCCCCGCTGGGTCCCGCTGGGGCCCCCGCTGTGTCCCACTGTGTCCCGCTGTGTCCCGCTCTGTCCCTGCTGTGTCCCGCTGTGTCCCGCTGTGTCCCCCTGTGTGCGTGCTGTGTCCCGCTATGTACTCCGTTGTGTCCAGCTGTTTCACCGCTGTGTCCCCTGCTTTGTCCCGCTTTGTCCCGCTGTGTCCTCGCTGCGTCCCCCACTGCGTCCCGCTGTGTCCCCCGCTGTGTCCCGCTGTGTCCCGCTCTGTCCCTGCTGTGTCCCGCTGTGCCCTGCTGTGTCCTCGCTGTGTCCCCCGCTGTCTCCCGCTCTGACCCTCGCTGTGTCTCACGATTTGTCCTTGCTTTGTCCCACTGTGTCCCGCTCTGTCCCGCTGTGCCCCCACTGTGTCCCCTTGTGTCCACAGATGTGTACCACACTGTGTAACGCTGTATCCCCACTGTATCGACGCTGTGTCCCGCTGGGTCTCGCTGTGTCCTCGCTGTGTCCCCCGCTGTGTCCCGCTGTTTTCCTGTCTGTGTCCCCCGCTGTGTCCTGCTGTGTCCCCCGCTGTGTCCCGCTGTGTCCTCTCTGTGTCCCGCTCTGTCTCCCCCTTGTCCCCGCTGTGTCCCGCTGTGTCCCGTGGTGTCCCGCTTTGTCCCCCACTGTGTCCCCCGCTGAGTTCCCGCTGTGTCCCCGCCTTGTCCCGCTCTGTCCTCCCTGTGTCCCCCGCTGTGTCCCGCTGTGTCCCCTGCTGTGTCCCGCTCTGTCTACTGCTTTGTTCCTGCTGTGTCCCTCTGTGTCCCGCTGTGTCCCCCTGTGTCCTCACTGTGTCCCACGCTGTGTTCCGCTGAGTCCTTGCTGTGTCCCCCGATGTGCCCCGTTGTGTCCCCAGCTGTGTACCCCGCTGTGGCCCACTGTGTCCCCGCTGTATCGACACTGTGTCCCGCTGTGTCCCACTGTGTCCTCGCTGTGTCCCCCGCTGTCTCCGCTCTGTCCCCCGCTGTGTCTCACGCTTTGTCCCAGCTGTGTCCCACTGTGTTCCGCTGTTTCCCGCTGTGCCCCCACTGTGTCCCGTTGTGTCCACAGCTGTGTACCACGCTGTGTCACGCTGTGTCCCCGCTGTATCGACGCTGTGTCCCGCTGTGTCCCGCTGTGTCCTCGCTGTGTTCCCTGCTGTGTCCCGCAGTGTCCCCCGCTGTGTCCCCCGCTGTGTCCTCGCTGTGTCCCCCGCTGTGTCCCGCTTTGTCCTCGCTGGGTCCCCCGCTGTGTCCCGCTTTGTCCCCTGCTGTGTCCCGCTGGGTCCCACTGTGTCCCGCTCTGTCTCTGCTGTGTCCCGCTGTGTCCTGTTGTGTCCTCGCTGTGTCCCCCGCTGTCTCCCGCTCTGTCCCCTGCTGTGTCTCACGATTTGTCCTCGCTGTGTCCCACTGTGTCCTGCTCTGTCTCGCTGTGCCCCCACTGTGTCCCCTTGTGTCCACAGATTTGTACCACACTGTGTAACGCTGTATCCCCGCTGTATCGATGCTGGGTCCCGCTGGGTCCCGCTGTGTCCTCGCTGTGTTCCCTGCTGTGTCCCGCTGTGTCCCCCAATATGTCCCCCGCTGTTTTCCTGTCTGTGTCCCCCGCTGTTTCCTGCTGTGTCCTCGCTGGGCCCCCCGCTGTTTCCCGCTGGGCCCCCCGCTGTGTCCCTCTGTATCCCGATGTGTCCCCTGCTCTGTACCCTGCTTTGTCCCGCTGTGTCCGCCGCTGTGTCCCGCTGTGTCCCCCGCTGTGTCCCGCTGTGTCTTCGCTGTGTCCCGCTCTGTCTCCCCCTTGTCCCCGCTGTGTCCTGCTCTGTCCCGTGGTGTCCCGCTTTGTCCCCCGCTGTGTCCCCTGCTGAGTCCCTGCTGTGTCCCCGCTGTGTCCCGCTGTGTACTGCTGTGGCCCCCGCTGAGTCCCCGCTGTGTCCCCGCTGTGTCCCGCTCTGTCCTCCCTGTGTCCCCCGCTGTGTCCCGCTGTGTCCCCTGCTGTTTCCCGCTGTGTCTACTGCTGTGTTCCTGCTGTGTCCCGCTGTGTCCCGCTGTGTCCCCCTGTGTCCTCACTGTGTCCCACGCTGTGTTCCGCTGAGTCCTTGCTGTGTCCTCCGATGTGCCCCGTTGTGTCCCCAACTGTGTACCCCGCTGTGGCCCACTCTGTCCCCGCTGTATCGACCCTGTGTCCCGCTAGGTTCTGCTGTGTCCTCGCTGTGTCCACCGCTGTTTCCCGCTGTGTCCACCGCTATGTCCCGCTGTGTCCCCCGCTCTCTCCCGCTGTGTCCCCCTCTGTCTCCCGCTCTGTCCCCCTCTGTGTCTCACGCTTTGTCCCCGCTGTGTCCCACTGTGTTCTGCTGTGTCCCGCTGTGCCCCCACTGTGTCCCATTGTGACCACAGCTGTGTACCACGCTGTGTAACGCTGTGTCCCCGCTGTATCGACGCTGTGTCCCGCTGTGTCCCGCTGTGTCCTCGCTGTGTTCCCCGCTGTCTCTCGCAGTGTCCCCCGCTGTGTCCCCCGCTGTGTCCTCGCTGTGTCCCCTGCTGTGTCCCGCTGTGTCCTTGCTGTGTCCCCCCTGTGTCCCGCTGTGTCCCCGCAGGGTCACCGCTGTTTCCCGCTGTGTCCCGTGGTGTCCCTCTTTGTCCCCCGCTGTGTCACCCGCTGAGTGCCCGCTGTGTCCCCGCTGTGTCTACTGCTGTGTTCCTGCTGTGTCCCGCTGTGTCCCGCTGTGTCCCCCTGTGTCCTCACTGTGTCCCACGCTGTGTTCCGCTGAGTCCTTGCTGTGTCCCCCGATGTGCCCCGTTGTGTCCCCAGCTGTGTACCCCGCTGTGGCCCACTCTGTCCCCGCTGTATCGACGCTGTGTCCAGCTGGGTCCTGCTGTGTCCTCGCTGTGTCCACCGCTGTGTCCCGCTGTGTCCACCGCTGTGTCCCGCTGTGTCCCCGCTCTGTCCCGCTGTGTCCACCGCTGTGTCCCGCTGTTTCCCCCGCTGTGTCCCGCTGTGTCCCCTGCTCTGTCCCCCTGTGTCCACCGCTGTGTCCCGCTGTATCCCCCGCTGTGTCCCGCTGTGCCCTCGCTGTGTCCCCCGCTGTGTCACTCTCTGTCCCCCACTGTGTCTCACGCTTTGCCCTGCTGTGTCCCACTGTGTTCCGCTGTGTCCCGCTGTGCCCCCACTGTGTCCCGTTGTGTCCACAGCTGTGTACCATACTGTATAATGCTGTGTCCCTGCTGTATCGACGCTGTGTCCCGCTGGGTCCTGCTATGTACTCCGTTGTGTCCAGCTTTGTCACCGCTGTGTCCCCCGCTTTGTCCTGCTGTGTCCTCGCTGGGTTCCCCGCTGGGTCCCGCTGGGTCCCCCGCTGTGTCCCGCTGTGTCCCGCTGTGTCCCGCTCTGTCCCTGCTGTGTCCCGCTCTGCCCTGCTGTGTCCTCCCTGTGTCCCCCGCTGTCTCCCGCTCTGTCCCTCGCTGTGTCGCACGATTTGTCCTTGCTTTGTCCCACAGTGTCCCGCTGTGTCCCGCTTTGCCCACACTGTGTCCCCTTGTGTCCACAGATGTGTACCACACTGTGTAACGCTGTATCCCCGCTGTATCGACGCTGTGTCCTGCTGGGTCCCGCTGTGTCCTCGCTGTGTTCCCTGCTGTGTTCCGCTGTGTCCCCCGGTGTGTCCCCCGCTGTGTCCTCGCTGTGTCCCCCGCTGTATCCCGCTGTGTCCTCGCTGTGTCCCCTGCTGTGTCCCGCTGTGTCCCCCGCTGTGTCCCGCTGTGTCCCGCTGTGTCCCCTGCTGTGTACCCTGCTTTGTCCCACTGTGTCCTCGCTGTGTCCTGCTCTGTCTCCTCCTTGTCCCCGCTGTGTTCCGCTGTGTCCCGTGGTGTCCCGCATTGTCCCCCGCTGTGTCCCCCGCTGAGTCCCCGCTGTGTCCCCGCTGTGTCCCGCTCTGTCCTCCCTGTGTCCCCGGCTGTGTCCCGCTGTGTCCCCTGCTGTGTCCTGCTCTGTCTACTGCTTTGTTCCTGCTGTGTCCCGCTGTGGCCCACTCTGTCCCCGCTGTATCGACGCTGTGTCCCGCTGGGTCCCGCTGGGTCCTCGCTGTGTCCACCGCTGTGTACCGCTCTGTCCACCGCTGTGTCCCGCTGTGTCCCCGCTCTGTCCCCCTTTGTCTACCGCTGTGTCCCGCTGTTTCCCCCGCTGTGTCCCGCTGTGTCCTCGCTGTGTCCCCCTCTGTCTCCCGCTCTGTCCCACGCTGTGTCTCACGCTTTGTCCCCGATGTGTCCCACTGTGTTCAGCTGTGTCCCGCTGTGACCCCACTGTGTCCCGTTGTGTCAACAGCTGTGTACCACGCTGTGTAACGCTGTGTCCCCGCTGTATCGACGCTGTGTCACACTGTGTCCCGCAGTGTCCCCCGCTGTGTCCCCCGCTGTTTCCTCGCTGTGTCCCCCACTGTGTCCCGCTGTGTCCTCGCTGGGTCCTCCGCTGTGTCCCGCTGTGTCCCCCGCTGTGTCCCGCTGTGTCCCGCTGTGTTCTGCTCTGTCCCTGCTGTGTCCCGCTGTGTACTGCTGTGTCCTCGCTGTTTCCCCCGCTGTCTCCCGCTCTGTCCCGAGCTGTGTCTCACGATTTGTCCTCGCTGTGTCCCACTGTGTCCCGCTCTGTCCCGCTGTGCCCCCACTGTGTCCCCTTGTGTCCACAGATTTGTACCACACTGTGTAACGCTGTATCCCCGCTGTATCGACGCTGGGTCCCGCTGGGTCCCGCTGTGTCCTTGCTGTGTTCCCCGCTGTGTCCCGCTGTGTCCTCGCTGGGTCCCCCACTGTGTCCCGCTGTGTCCCTCGCTGTGTCCCGCTGTGTCCCGCTCTGTCCCTGCTGTGTCCCGCTGTGTCCTGCTGTGTCCTCGCTGTGTCCCCCGCTGTCTCCCGCTCTGTCCCCCGCTACGCCTCATGATTTGTCCTCGCTGTGTCCCACTGTGTCCCACTCTGCCCCCACTGTGTCCCGTTGTGTCCACAGATGTGAACCACGCTGTGTAACGCTGTATCCCCGCTATATCGACGCTGTGTCCCGCTGGGTCCCGCTGTGTCCTCGCTGTATTCCCCGCTGTGTCCCGCAGTGTCCCCCGCTGTGTCCCCCGCTGTGTCCTCGCTGTGTCCCCCACTGTGTCCCGCTGTGTCCTCGCTGGGTCCTCCGCTGTGTCCCGCTGTGTTCCCCGCTGTGTCCCGCTGTGTCCCGCTCTGTCCCGCTCTGTCCCTGCTGTGTCCCGCTGTGTACTGCTGTGTCCTCGCTGTGTCCCCCGCTGTCTCCTGCTCTGTCCCCAGCTGTGTCTCACAATTTGTCCTCGCTGTGTCCCACTGTGTCCCGCTCTGTCCCGCTGTGCCCCCACTGTGTCCCGTTGTGTCCACAGATGTGTACCACGCTGTGTAAGGCTGTATCCCAGCTGTATCGACGCTGTGTCCCGCTGGGTCCCGCTGGGTCCTCGCTGGGTCCACCGCTGTGTCCCGCTGTTTCCACCACTGTGTTCCGCTGTGTCCCCCGCTCTCTCCCCCTGTGTCCACCGCTGTGTCCCGCTGTTTCCCCCGCTGTGTCCCGCTGTGTCCTCGCTGTGTCCCCTGCTGTCTCCCGCTCTGTCCCCCGCTGTGTCTCACGCTTTGTCCCCGATGTGTCCCACTGTGTTCCGCTGTGTCCCGCTGTGCCCCCACTGTGTCCCGTTGTGTCCACAGCTGTGTACCACGCTGTGTAACGCTGTATCCTCGCTGTTTCGACGCTGTGTCCCGCTGTGTCCCTCAGTGTCCCCCGCTGTGTCCCCCAATGTGTCCTCGCTGTGTTCCCCGCTGTGTCCCGCTGTGTCCTCGCTGGGTCCCCCGCTGTGTCCCGCTGGGTCCCCCGCTGTGTCCCGCTGTGTCCCGCTCTGTCCCTGCTGTGTCCCGCTGTGTCCTGCTGTGTCCTCGCTGTGTCCCCCGCTGTCTCCCGCTCTGTCCCCCGCTACGTCTCACGATTTGTCCTAGCTGTGTCCAACTGTGTCTCGCTCTGCCCCCACTGTGTCCCGCTGTGTCCACAGATGTGAACCACGCTGTGTAATGCTGTATCCCCGCTGTATCGACGCTGTGTCCCGCTGTGTCCCGCTGTGTCCTCGCTGTGTTCCCCGCTGTGTCCCGCAGTGTGCCCCGCTGTGTCCCCCGCTGTGTCCTCGCTGTGTCCCACACTGTGTCCCGCAGTGTCCTCGCTGGGTCCTCTGCTGTGTCCCGCTGTGTCTCCCGCTGTGTCCCGCTGTGTCCCGCTCTGTCCCGCTCTGTCCCTGCTGTGTCCCGCTGTGTCCTGATGTGTCCTCGCTATGTCCCCCGCTGTCTCCCGCTCTGTCCCCCACTGTGTCTCACGATTTGTCCTCGCTGTGTCCCACTGTGTCCCGCTCTGTCCCGCTGTGCCCCCACTGTGTCCCGTTGTGTCCACAGATGTGTACCACGCTGTGAAAGGCTGTATCCCAGCTGTATCGACGCTGTGTCCCGCTGGGTCCCGCTGGGTCCTCACTGGGTCCACCGCTGTGTCCCGCTGTTTCCACCGCTGTGTCCCGCTGTGTCCCCCACTCTCCCCCCCTGTGTCCACCGCTGTGTCCCGCAGTTTCCCCCGCTGTGTCCCGCTGTGTCCTCGCTGTGTCCCCCGCTGTCTCCCGCTCTGTCCCCCGCTGTGTCTCACGCTTTGTCCCCGCTGTGTCCCACTGTGTTCCGCTGTGTCCCGCTGTGCCCCCACTGTGTCCCGTTGTGTCCACAGCTGTGTACCACGCTGTGTAACGCTGTGTCCCCACAGTATCGACGCTGTATCCCGCTGTGTCCCGCTGTGTCCTCGCTGTGTTCTCGGCTTTGTCCCGCAGTGTCCCCCGCTGTGTCTCCCGCTGTGTCCTCGCTCTGTTCCCCGCTGTGTCCCGCTGTGTCCTCGCTGGGTCCCCCACTGTGTCCCGCTGTGTCCCTCGCTGTGTCCCGCTTTGTCCCGCTCTGTCCCTGCTGTGTCCCGCTGTGTCCTGCTGTGTCCTCGCTGTGTCCCCCGCTGTGTCCCGCTGTGTCCTCGCTGGGTCCTCCGCTGTGTCCCGCTGTGTCCCGCTGTGTCCTCGCTGGGTACCCCGCTGTGTCCCGCTGTGTCCTCGCTGGGTCCCCCGCTGTGTCCCGCTCTGTCCTCCCTTTGTCCCCCGCTGTGTCCCGCTGTGTCCTCGCTGGGTCCCCCGCTGTGTCCCGCTGTGTCCCGCTCTATCCTTGCTGTGTCCCGCTGTGTCCTGCTGTGTCCTCGATGTGTCCCCCGCTGTCTCCCGCTCTGTCCCCCGCTTTGTCTCACGATTTGTCCTCGATGTGTCCCACTGTGTCCCGCTGTGTCCCGCTGTGCCCCCACTGTGTCCCGTTATGTCCACATATGTGTACCACGCTGTGTAACGCTGTATCCCCGCTGTATCGACGCTGTGTCCCGCTGTGTCCTCGCTGTGTTCCCCGCTGTGTCCCGCTGTGTCCCGCTCTGTCCCTGCTGTGTGCCGCTGTGCCCTGCTGTGTCCTCCCTGTGTCCCCCGCTGTCTCCTGCTCTGTCCCCCGCTGTATCTCACGATTTGTCTTCGCTTTGTCCCACTGTGTCCC
This sequence comes from Dipodomys ordii, assembly GCF_000151885.1. Classification (NCBI taxonomy): domain Eukaryota; kingdom Metazoa; phylum Chordata; class Mammalia; order Rodentia; family Heteromyidae; genus Dipodomys; species Dipodomys ordii. The sequence goes on from NW_012287904.1 coordinate 7,647, forward strand.
GCTGTGTCCCGCTGTGCCCCCACTGTGTCCCCTTGTGTCCACAGATGTGTCCCACACTGTGTAACGCTGTATCCCCGCTGTATCGACGCTGTGTCCCGCTGGGTCCCGCTGTGTCCCCCGGTGTGTCCCCCGCTGTTTTCCTGTCTGTGTCCCCAGCTGTGTCCTGCTGTGTCCTTGCTGGGCCCCCCGCTGTTTCCCGCTGGGTACCCCGCGGTGTCACGCTGTGTCCCCTGCTGTGTACCCTGCTTTGTCCCGCTGTGTTCCCCGCTGTGTCCCGCTGTGTTCCCCGCTGTGTCCCGCTGTGTCCTCGCTGTGTCGCGCTCTGTCTCCCCCTTATCCCCGCTGTGTCCCGCGCTGTCCCGTGGTGTCCCGCTTTGTCCCCCGCTGTGTCCGCCGCTGAGTCCCCGCTGTGTCCCCGCTGTGTCCCGCTCTGTCCTCCCTGTGTACCCCGCTGTGTCCCGCTGTGTCCCGTGCTGTGTCCCGCTCTGTCTACTGCTGTGTTCCTGCTGTGTCCAGCTGTGTCCCCCTGTGTCCCCCTGTGTCCTCACTGTGTCCCACGCTGTGTTCCGCTGAGTACTTGCTGTGTCCCCCGATGTGTCCCGTTGTGTCCCCAGCCATGTACCCCGCTGTGGCCCACTCTGACCCCGCTGTATCGACGCTGTGTCCCGCTGGGTCCTCGCTGTGTCCACCGCTGTGTCCCGCTGTGTCCCCGCTGTGTCCCGCTTTTTCCCCCGCTGTGTCCCGCTGTGTCCTCGCTGTGTCCCCCGCTGTGTCCCGCTGTGTCCCCCGCTGTGTCCTGATGTGTCCCGCTTTGTCCCGCTGTGTCCCTGATGTGACCCTCAGTGTCCCGGTGTGTCCCCGCTGTGGCCCCGCTGTGTCTGGCTGTGTATACCCCGCTTTGTCCAGCTTTGTCCCCGCTGGGTCCCGCTGTGTCCTCGCTGTGGTCCCTGTTGTGTCCCGCTGTGTCCCCCGCTGTGTCCCCCGCTGTGTCCTGCTGTGTCCCATGCTGTGTCCCGTTTTGTCCCGCTGTGTCCCTCGCTGTGTCCCTGCTGTGTCCCCGCTGTTTCACGCTGTGTCCCGCTGTGTCCTGTTGTGTCCCACTGTGACCCTGCTGAGTCCCCCTA
>NW_012287905.1:0-1150 GCF_000151885.1 Dipodomys ordii
TCCTCTGCACCCCTGACCCCAAGTGAATTTAGCATCATTGGATTACTGGATGATAGGCATTTAGAAATTTAGAATCTTTAGGAATGAAAGCATTACTCAATAGGAACAGCAGTAGCAACTTTGTGTAAAAAAAAAAAGAATATGGGGCTGGGAAGGTGGCTCAGTGGTAGAGTGCTTGCCTTGCATGCCTGAGGCCCTGGGTTCGATTCCTCAGCACCACATAAGCAAAAAGAAAAAATGCTGGAAGTGGCGCTGTGGCTCAAGTGGTAGAGCGCTAGCCTTGAGCTGAAGAGCTGAGGGACAGCGCCCAGGCCCAGAGTTCAGGCCCCACGACCGGACCCCCCCCCAAAAAAAAGAACATCTACTTCAGTTATATCCATCTGTCCACCAAGTTAGTTGTTGTAGTTGTTAATCTTTTCATGACCATCTTTTCTGTCTATATACAGTGCAGTGGACAGTGTGCCATAGTATTTATAATGCCCTATTGGAAGGTACTTTTAATCATGAGTAGGAAAAGAGGTGAATGAGTAAATATACTTACATGAGTATCATAGATAGATGCATGGGGGGAGTGACTAAATCTTTGGGAGAATGGAAAAAACAAAGCAAAGCAAAACAAACAAAATGAAAGAATAACTTTGTATAGGGTGAAATACTTAATTGATTCTTGGAGCCTGAGCCAGTGTTTCTCTGAGGATTACAGGAGAGCCAATCTACCTCAAGTGAGGACCAGCAGGAGCTCTATGAAATGCTGTGGCCAGATCTTAGCAAGCTTCTCTTATATTCTCTGCTATGGAGTTTGGATTTTTATCTTGGGAACAGAGGAGAATCATTAATAGATTTAGCTACTAACTGATGATTTCTGGCTTGGTCACTTGTGTGAATTATATTGCCATTTACAAAGAAAAATTTGAGAGGGGAGCACATTTAGGCAGAGAATAGTTTTGTTTTGTATTTGTTGAGCTTCGAGGACCTGTGGAAATTGAGAAGAGTTCTATAGACACTAGAAGCTCAAAAGAAAGATGTGTTCCAGAGACTAAAATCTGAGAATCCCATAGGTACTTGTTAAATGGGTGAGAGTTTCTTCAATGTTCCATAAAGATTTATAGAATGGGGCCAGGGGGCTGGGAAGGTGGCTCAGTGGTAGAGC
>NW_012287906.1:0-1522 GCF_000151885.1 Dipodomys ordii
GCGAGCAAACGTACAAAGGACTAGGAAGAAGACCTTATCAGGTGGTGTGAGTCATGTTTTTGTCGTTTAAACCCCCCCCCCCGCCCTCATCCGGTGAGGACACTGGGGGTCGAATCCAACTCCGCGGGACGCAGTCCCGCCCATGGAAGCCGCCACGCCCCCCGTTTGCGGTGGGAAACGTTCCCTTCCAGCGACGTCTATGCCGGACCTCCCCTTCCCGGGAAGACCAACTGCAGAAGAGGACCCGAGAAACGGGTTAGTGGCTACTGGGGACCACACCAGCAGCACGCACTCGTCGGGGTCCGGCCGAGTAACGCGGTAGGGACCGAAGCTCGAGGAGGTTGTGAGTCCGCCGGCGACGGCCACGCCCCTGGATGCCTCGGGGGCGGGACATGCAAATGAGAGGCGGCGCTACAGCCCCGCCGCGCAGAACCACGCGGGACCACCGGGCCCGGATTCTGGTGAAAATGCGGGAGAGTAAGAAGTCTGCTTGGGGAGTCTTTGAGGGGTGCGCGGGTAAGGATGGGGCACAGGAAAGGAGAGCGAGAGCGAAACATCCCCACCCCCCCCCTCCCGCGCTCGCCGCGAGTTGAATGTGTGGGAGGCGAGGGTAGCAAGGTGGAGAGGGAGGCGTCGAGTTATCGCTTCTCGGCCTTTTGGCTAAGATCAAGTGTAGTATCTGTTCTTATCAGTTTAATATCTGATACGTCCTCTATCCGAGGACAATATATTAAATGGATTTTTGGAGCTGGGAGCCGGAATAGGAGCTTGCTCCGTCCGCTCCACGCATCGACCTGGTATTGCAGTACTTCCAGGAACGGTGCACCTCCTTCCTATTGCTGCGGTCGCAAAGTTAGAATCTGTTTTGGTTTTTCTGTGGGTTGCTGACTTTGGGGCTTGTCTGGCTGGTTTGGTCCTAGCTGTGTGCCAGGTGTTGCAGTGTTGCCGGCGCTCTCGTTCACCTTCGGATTCTGTATGAGTGTTCTGTTGTGTCGCCTGTTCTCCAACATCCCCACAGCCAAGTTTTCCTACCTAGTCTCTTAGCTGGTAGCGTGTGTCGGGTGTATGGGACCGGCTTAGCCCGTGGCCTTCTTTTTGCGCGCTCTCCCCTCACCCCTTTTCCCCTTAGGGAACCTAGACGGTAGGGCCCTGGAAAGAGGAAGGAAACACAGCCGGGAGCCCCCTCCTCTCTGGCTTCCTCCTGCTGCTGCTGGAGAGCTGCGGCGCATCCCCCTCACGCCCACCCGCACCAATCTCACCCAGCAACCTAGCGGTGAGGCACGTCCTCTTCCTTTTAAAGGAAGGGCGTTCCCCCCTCCCCTCCCACTCCCGAACTCTCCAATTCCTTCTTGTTCTCCCTGTATTATTTTAAGATCTCACAGTAACTTCTCACTAGACAGACAGGCAGGAAAGGGCAGCTGGCTCTAGAAGCAGAGGCAGGAAGTGGAGTGTTCGAGGCCAACCCAGGCAAAACTCAGAACAAAGATGAAAGCTCCTGCGTGGGAGCGCTTGCCGAGAATGC
>NW_012287907.1:0-2452 GCF_000151885.1 Dipodomys ordii
AACTCAAAGATCGGACGCGACAGAGCATGTATGTAGTCCAGCCGGACCAATTCACCATGTCTCTGTCTCTGTCTCTCTGTTTCTGTTTCTCTATTTTTCTCTCTGTGTCTCTCTTTGTCTCTGTCTGTCTGTCAGTCTGTCTGTCTGTCTGTCTGTCTCTCTCTCTCTCTCTCGTTTGAATTCTCTCTCCCGCCCGCCCGCCCGCCCGCACTCCCTCCCTCCTTTTCCTCTCGACTTCCAGTCAATCCTGGGGCTTGAGCTACTGTACTGGCGCTCCAACACACAACGGTCCCACTCCGAGCCTGCCTGCCTGCCTGCCTGCCTATGCATGGGCCCCATACTCCAACGAGGCACATCATCATCCCCACCCCACCCCTTCTCTGAAAAGAAGGCAGTCTCAGTCGGGGCCAGCCAGCCTGGGCGGTTTTGTCAGTCAGTCAGTGCGTGGTTTGTTTGTTCTTTTTTTTCCCCCATGCATTTCATGAGAGAAAACTGCAATTCACAAAACCACCGCTAGATGGCGCGCGTTCGCCGTCGACAAGGTGGATGGGGCGGCGGGAGGGGCAAAACACGGGTCGGGTCAGTCACTCACTCAGTCAGTCAGTCCTCACCTACCCGGCAGTGGGGAGTGAGAGTTCTGACATACACATACATATAGGTTGTTATGATTCATTATTATCATCATTTGCTTTTCCTCTGTCGTAGCCATGACGACGGGGAGGGGGGAGGGCGGGGTTTCGACCGCCAGCCGACGTGTTGCGGAGGGGGAGGGGGAGGAGTCGCTCGTTCCCTGGATAGATCCGTCTCCCCTCCTCTCCACCATTCTATCCCTCCCCCGCTCCCCCGCCTTCGGGCTTCCCCGGAGTCCTGCTCCTAATTATCTCTTTAATATCTCTTTATCTTCCAGCCCCTGCTTCCTGACCGGATGGTGATATCTGAAGCACTCAGCGGCAACCAGACAGCCAGAGGGGAACGCGAGCCATCCATGCAGGTGGTGTAACCGTCCATCCTCACCCCCCCCCGCAGGCGATTACTCGACCACGACCACGACCTCCGACCCCCCCCCCCCCGCACCAAAATCCACAACCCTACCCTCGGAACAAAATAAAACAAATTTGCTTGAATCTCACGCTGCCTTTTGTTTGTAATTGACGCAATAGGCGAAGGGGAGGGATCTCATTTCTGGTGCCTGACGGGGGGGGGAGGGGAGAGGGGGCGGGGGAATTGGAGAGGAGAGAAGAGGGGGCAGAGGGCATCTCAGTGTATCTGTGTGTGTGCGTGCGTGCATCTTTGAGGAAACTCAAAGATCGGACGCGACAGAGCATGTATGTAGTCCAGCCGGACCAATTCACCACGTCTCTGTCTCTTGTCTCTCTGTTTCTGTTTCTCTATTTCTCTCTCTGTGTCTCTCTTTGTCTCTGTCTGTCTGTCTGTCTGTCTGTCTGTCCGTCCGTCTGTCTGTCTGTCTGTCTCTCTCTCTCTCTCTCTCTCTCTCTCTCGTTTGATTCTCTATCCCGCCCGCCCGCCCGCCCGCACTCCCTCCCTCCTTTTCCTATCGACTTGCCAGTCAATCCTGGGGCTTGAGCTACTGTACTGGCGCTCCAACACACAACGGTCCCACTCTGAGCCTGCCTGCCTGCCTGCCTGCCTATGCATGGGCCCCATACTCCAACGAGGCACATCATCATCCCCACCCCACCCCTTCTCTGAAAAGAAGGCAGTCTCTCTCGGGGCCAGCCAGCCTGGGCCGGTTTTCTCAGTCAGTCAGTGCATGGTTTGTTTGTTCTTTTTTTTTCCCCCATGCATTTCATGAGAGAAAACTGCAATTCACAAAACCACCACTAGATGGCGCGCGTTCGCCGTCGACAAGGTGGATGGGGCGGCGGGAGGGGCAAAACACGGGTCGGGTCAGTCACTCACTCAGTCAGTCAGTCCTCACCTACCCGGCAGTGGGGAGTGAGAGTTCTGACATACACATACATATAGGTTGTTATGATTCATTATTATCATCATTTGCTTTTCCTCTGTCGTAGCCATGACGACGGGGAGGGGGGAGGGCGGGGTTTCGACCGCCAGCCGACGTGTTGCGGAGGGGGAGGCCTCCTCTTATAATTCCCAGTCACATTTAAAGACACAAATATCATACTCAGTACATTGAAGGGATTATGAAGCAATCATAGCTTCCTTAATTCTGTTGATCATATTAACTAAGCACTTTTATATATTGTACCGTAAGTTTCTCAGTAATAACCAAGCTGTATTTTTTTTTTTGTAGTACTAGGACTTTGAGTGTAAACTCCACACTGAATGAAACCAGTTCAAATTGTTTCTTTCCTTTCACATTGTTCTATTTATCCCTACCACTACGGACGTGATGATAGAAAATAAAAAAGATTACAACAGGGCAAATAATTCGTATAATTTACAAAAACTATACTTTTTGAATATGTAC
>NW_012287908.1:0-10123 GCF_000151885.1 Dipodomys ordii
CGCTGTGTCCCCCGGTGAGTCCCCGCTGTGTTCCTCTGTGTCCCCCCGTGGGTCCAGCTGTGTGTATTGCTGTGTCCTCGCTGTGTCCCGCTGTGTCCCGCTGTGTCCCGCTGTGTCCTCGCTATGTCCCACGCTGTGTTCCGCTGGGTCCTCGCTGTGTCCCCCGATGTTTCCCGTTGTATCCCCAGCTGTGTACCCCGCTGTGTCCCCCTGTGTCCCCGCTGTATCGACGCTGTGTCCCGCTGTGTCCTCGCTGTGTTCCTCGCTCTGTCCCGCTGTGTACCCCTCTGTGTGCCCCTCTGTGTCCCGCTGTGTCCCCCGCTGTGTCCCTCTGTGTACTGCTGTGTCCGCACTGAGTCCCGCTGTGTCCCCGCTCTGTCCCACTATGTCCCCGCTCTATCGACACTGTGTCCCGCTGGTTCCCGCTGTGTCCTCGCTGTGTTCCCCGATGTGTCCCGCTGTATACCCTCTGTGTCCCCCTCTGGGTCCCGCTGTGTCTCCCGCTGTGTCCCGCTGTGTCCCGCTATGTTCCCGCAGTGTCCCCGCTGTGTCATGCTGTGTCCCACTGTGTCCCGTGGTGTCCCAGGTTTTCCTCCGCTGTGTCCCCTGGTAAGTCCACGCTGTGTCCCACTTGGTCCCCCACTGGGTCCCGCTGTGTCTACTGCTGTGTACCCGCTGTGTCCCGCTGTGTCCCATTGTGTCCCGCTGTGTCCTCGCTGTGTCCCACGCTGAGTTCCGCTGTGTCCTCGCTGTGTCCCCCGATGTGTCCCATTGTGTCCCCAGCTGTGTAATCCGCTGTGTCCCTCTGTGTCCCCGCTGTATTGACGATGTGTCCCACTGGGTCCCGCTGGGTCCCTGCTGTGTCCTGCTGTATACTGCGGTGTCCCCGCTGAGTCCTGCTGTGTCCCCGCTGTGTCCCGCTGTTTCCCCCCTGTGTCCCCTGATGTGTCCCAATCTGTGTCCTGCTGTGTCCCCCGCTGTGTCCCCCACTGTGTCCCACTGTGTCCCCTGCTGTGTCCCGCTGTGTCCACTGCTGTGTCCCCTCTGTGTCCCGCTTTTTCCCCCACTGTGTCCCGCTGTGCCCTCGCTGTGTCCCCCACTGTGTCCAGCTCTGTCCCACGCTGTGTCCTGCTGTGTCCCGCTGTGTCCCGCTGTGTCCCTGCTGTGACCCTCAGTGTCCCGGTGTGTCCCCGCTGGTCCCGCTGTGTCCTCGCTGTGTCCCACCCTGTGTTCCACAGGGTCCTCGCTGTGTCCCCCGATGTGTCCCGTTATGTCCCCAGCTGTTTACCCCGCTGTGTCCCGCTGTGTCCCCGCTGTATCGACCCTGTGTCCCGCTGGGTCTCGCTGTGTCCTCGCTGTATTCCCCACTGTGTCCCACTGTGTACCCCTCTGTTTCCCCCTCTGTGTCCCGCTGTGTCTCCCGCTCTGTCCCGCTGTGTCCCGCTGTGTACCCCGATGTGTCCAGCTGTGTCCTCGCTGTGTCCCCCGCTGTCTCCTGCTTTGCCCCACACTGTGTCCCGCTGTGTCCCGCTGTGTACCCCTCTGTGTCCCCCTCTGTGTCCCGCTGTGTCTCTTGCTTTGTCTCGCTGTGTCCCGCTATGTTCCCGCAGTGTCCCTGCTGTGTCACGCTGTGTCCCACTGTGTCCCGTGGTGTCACAGGTTTTCCTCCGCTGTGTCCCCCGGTGAGTCCGCACTGTGTCCTGCTTTGTCCCCCACTGGGTCCCGCTGTGTCTACTGCTGTGTCCCCGCTGTGTCCTGCTGTGTCCCGCTGTGTCCTCGCTGTGTCCCACGCTGTGTTCCGCTGTGTCCTCGCTGTGTACCCCGATGTGTCCCGTTGTGTCCAGAGCTGTGTACCCCGCTGTGTCCCGCTGTGTCCCCGCTGTATTGACGCTGTGTCCCGCTGGTTCCCACTGTGTCCCTGCTGTGTCCTGCTGTATACTGCTGTGTCCCCCGCTGAGTCCCACTGTGTCCCCGCTGTGTCCCGCTGTTTCCCCCATGTGTCCCCTGATGTGTCCCCCTCTGTGTCCCGCTGTGTCCCACGCTGTGTCCCCCGCTGTGTCCCCCCTCTGTCCCACGCTGTGTTCCGCTGTGTCCTCACTGTGTCCCCTGCTCTGTCCCATTGTGTCCCCAGTTGTGTACCCTGCAGTGTCCCGCTGTGTCCCCGCTGTATCGACGCTGTGTCCCGCTGTGTCCCGCTGTGTCCTCGCTGTATTCCCCGCTGTGTCCCGCTGTGTACCCCTCTGTGTCCCCCGCTGTGTCCCACTGTGTCCCCCGCTGTAACCCGCTGTATCTCGTTGTGTCCCCCGCTGTCTCCTGCTTTGCCCCACACTGTGTCCCTCTGTGTCCCCGCTGTGTCCCCCACTGTGTCCCGATGTGTCCCGCGGTATACCCCTCTGTGTCCCCCTCTGTGTCCCGCTGTGTCTCCCGCTGTGTCCCGCTGTGTCCCGCTATGTTCCCGCAGTGGCCCGTTGTGTCACGCTGTGTCCCACTGTGTCCCGTGGTGTCCCAGGTTTTCCTCCGCTGTGTCCCCTGGTAAGTCCGCGCTGTGTCCCACTTTGTCCCCCACTGGGTCCCACTGGGTCTACTGCTGTGTACCCGCTGTGTCCCGCTGTGTCCCGCTGTGTCCCGCTGTGTCCTCGCTGTGTCCCACGCTGAGTTCTGCTGTGTCCTCGCTGTGTCCCCCGATGTGTCCCGTTGTGTCCCCAGCTGTGTCCCCCGCTGTGTCCCGCTGTGTCCCCACTGTATTGACGATGTGTCCCGCTGGGTCCCGCTGTGTCCCTGCTGTGTCCTGCTGTACACTGCTGTGTCCCCGCTGAGTCCCGCTGTGTCCCCGCTGTGTCCCGCTGTTTCCCCCCTCTGTCCCCTGATGTGTCCCAATCTGTGTCCTGCTGTGTCCCCCGCTGTGTCCCCCGCTGTGTCCCGCTGTGTCCCCTGCTGTGTCCCGCTGTGTCCACTGCTGTGTCCCCGCTGTGTCCCGCTTTTTCCCCCGCTGTGTCCCGCTGTGTCCTCACTGTGTCCCCCATTGTGTCCCGCTGTGTCCTCGCTGTGTCCCCCGCTGTGTCCATCTCTGTCCCACGCTGTGTCCCGCTGTGTCCCGCTGTGTCCCTGCTGTGACTCTCAATGTGCCGGTGTGTCCCCGCTGTGTCCCGCTGTGTCCTCGCTGTGTCCCACCCTGTGTTCCGCTGGGTCCTCGCTGTGTCCCCCGATGTGTCCCGTTGTGTCCCCAGCTGTATCGACCCTGTGTCCCGCTGGGTCTCGCTGTGTCCTTACTGTATTCCCCACTGTGTCCCATTGTGTACCCCTCTGTTTCCCCCTCTGTGTCCTGCTGTGTCTCCCGCTGTGTCCCGCTGTGTCCCGCTGTGTACCCCGCTGTGTCCAGCTGTGTCCTCGCTGTGTTCCCCGCTGTCTCCTGCTCTGCCCCACACTGTGTCCCGCTGTGTCCCGCTGTGTACCCCTCTGTGTCCCCCTCTGTGTCCCGCTGTGTCTCCTGCTGTGTCTCGCTGTGTCCCGCTATGTTCCAGCACTGTCCCTGCTGTGTCACGCTGTGTCCCACTGTGTCCCGTGGTGTCACAGGTTTTCCTCCGCTGTGTCCCCCGATGAATCCCCGCTATGTCCTGCTTTGTCCCCCACTGGGTCCCGCTGTGTCTACTGCTGTGTCCCCGCTGTGTCCCGCTGTGTCCCGCTCTGTCCTCGCTGTGTCCCACGCTGTGTTCCGCTGTGTCCTCGCTGAGTCCCCCGATGTGTCCCGCTGTGTCCCCGCTGTATTGACGCTGTGTCCCGCTGGGTCCCGCTGTGTCCCTGCTGTGTCCTGCTGTATACTGCTGTGTCCCCCGCTGAGTCCCGCTGTGTCCCTGCTGTGTCCCGCTGTTTCCCCCCTGTGTCCCCTGATGTGTCCCCCTCTGTGTCCCGCTGTGTCCCACGCTGTGTCCCCCGCTGTATCCCCCGCTGTGTCCTCCCTCTGTCCCACGCTGTGTTCCGCTGTGTCCTCACTGTGTCCCCTGCTGTGTCCCATTGTGTCCACAGTTGTGTACCCCGCAGTGTCCCACTGTGTCCCGGCTGTATCGACGCTGTGTCACGCTGGGTCCCGCTGTGTCCTCGCTGTATTCCCCGCTGTGTCCAGCTGTGTACCCCTCTGTGTCCCCCTCTGTGTCCCGCTGTGTCTCCTGCTGTGTCTCACTGTGTCCCGCTTTGTTCCCGCAGTGTCCCTGCTGTGTCACGCTGTGTCCCACTGTGTCCCGTGGTGTCACAGGTTTTCCTCAACTGTGTCCCCCGATGAATCCCCGCTATGTCCTGCTTTGTCCCCCACTGGGTCCCGCTGTGTCTACTGCTGTGTCCCCGCTGTATCCCGCTGTGTCCCGCTGTGTCCTCGCTGTGTCCCCCGATGTGTCCCGTTGTGTCCAGAGCTGTGTACCCCGCTGTGTCCCGCTGTGTCCCAGCTGTATTGACGCTGTGTCCCGCTGTGTCCCGCTGTGTCCCTGCTGTGTCCTGCTGTATACTGCTGTGTCCCCCGCTGAGTCCCGCTGTGTCCCCGCTGTGTCCCGCTGTTTCCCCCCTGTGTCCCCTGATGTGTCTCCCTCTGTGTCCCGCTGTGTCCCACGCTGTGTCCCCCGCTGTATCCCCCGCTGTGTCCTCCCTCTGTCCCACGCTGTGTTCCGCTGTGTCCTCACTGTGTCCCCTGCTGTGTCCCATTGTGTCCCCAGTTGTGTACCCCGCAGTGTCCCGCTGTGTCCCGGCTGTATCGACGCTGTGTCACGCTGGGTCCCGCTGTGTCCTCGCTGTATTCCCCGCTGTGTCCCGCTGTGTACCCCTCTGTGTCCCCCTCTGTGTCCCGCTGTGTCTCCTGCTGTGTCTCGCTGTGTCCCGCTATGTTCCCGCTGTGTCCCTGCTGTGTCACGCTGTGTCCCACTGTGTCCCGTGGTGTCACGGGTTTTTCTCCACTGTGTCCCCTGGTGAGTCCCCGCTGTGTCCTGATTTGTCCCCCACTGGGTCCCGCTGTGTCTACTGCTGTGTCCCCGCTGTGTCCCGCTGTGTCCCGCTGTGTCCTCGCTGTGTCCCACGCTGTGTTCCGCTGTGTCCTCGCTGTGTCCCCCGATGTGTCCCGTTGTGTCCAGAGCTGTGTACCCCGCTGTGTCCCGCTGTGTCCCCGCTGTATTGATGCTGTGTCCCGCTGGGTCCCGCTGTGTCCCTGCTGTGTCCTGCTGTATACTGCTGTGTCCCCCGCCGAGTCCCGCTGTGTCCCCGCTGTGTCCTGCTGTTTCCCCCCTGTGTCCCCTGATGTGTCCCCCTCTGTGTCCCGCTGTGTCCCCCGCTGTGTCCCCCGCTGTATCCCCCGCTGTGTCCTCCCTCTGTCCCTCGCTGTGCTCCGCTGTGTCCTCACTGTGTCCCCTGCTGTGTCCCATTATGTCCCCAGTTGTGTACCCCGCAGTGTCCCGTTGTGTCCCTGCTGTATCGACGCTGTGTCCCGCTGGTTCCCGCTGTGTCCTCGCTGTATTCCCCGCTGTGTCCAGCTGTGTACCCCTCTGTGTCCCCCTCTGTGTCCCGCTGTGTCTCTTACTGCGTCTCGCTGTGTCCCGCTATGTTCCCGCAGTGTCCCTGCTGTGTCACGCTGTGTCCCACTGTGTCCCGTGGTGTCACAGGTTTTCCTCCATTGTGTCCCCCGGTGAGTCCCCGCTGTGTCCTGCTTTGTCCCCCACTGGGTCCCGCTGTGTCTACTGCTGTGTCCCCGCTGTGTCCTGCTGTGTCCCGCTGTGTCCTCGCTGTGTCCCACGCTGTGTTCCGCTGTGTCCTCGCTGTGTCCCCCGATGTGTCCCGTTGTGTCCAGAGCTGTGTACCCCGCTGTGTCCCGCTGTGTCCCCGCTGTATTGACGCTGTGTCCTTCTGGGTCCCGCTGTGTCCCTGCTGTGTCCTGCTGTATACTTCTGTGTCCCCCGCTGAGTCCCGCTGTGTCCCCGCTGTGTCCCGCTGTTTCCCCCCTGTGTCCCCCTCTGTGTCCCGCTGTGTCCCACGCTGTGTCCCCCGCTGTGTCCCCCGCTGTGTCCTCCCTCTGTCCCACGCTGTGTTCCGCTGTGCCCTCACTGTGTCCCCTGCTGTGTCCCATTGTGTCCCCAGTTGTGTACCCCGCAGTGTCCCGCTGTGTCCCCGCTGTATCGACGCTGTGTCCCGCTGGGTCCCGCTGTGTCCTCGCTGTATTCCCCGCTGTGTCCCGCTGTGTACACCTCTGTGTCCCCCGCTGTGTCCCACTGTGTCCCCCGCTGTAACCCGCTGTATCTCGTTGTGTCCCCCGCTGTCTCTTGCTTTGCCCCACACTGTGTCCCTCTGTGTCCCCCGCTGTGTCCCGCTGTGTCCTGCTGTATACCCCTCTGTTTCCCCCTCTGTGTCCCGCTGTGTCTCCCGCTGTGTCCCGCTGTGTCCCGCTATGTTCCCTCAGTGGCCCGCTGTGTCACGCTGTGTCCCACTGTGTCTCGTGGTGTCCCAGATTTTCCTCTGCTGTGTCCCCTGGTATGTCCGCGATGTGTCCCACTTTGTCCCCCACTGGGTCCCGCTGTGTCTACTGCTGTGTACCCACTGTGTCCCGCTGTGTCCCGCTGTGTCCCGCTGTGTCCTCGCTGTGTCCCACGCTGAGTTCCGCTGTATCCTCGCTGTGTCCCCCCATGTGTCCCGTTGTGTCCCCAGCTGTGTACCCCGCTGTGTCCTGCTGTGACACCGCTGTATTGACGATGTGTCCCACTGGGTCCCGCTGTATCCCTGCTGTGTCCTGCTGTATACTGCTGTGTCCCCGCTGAGTCCCGCTGTGTCCCCCCTGTGTCCCGCTGTTTCCCCCCTGTGTCCCCTGATGTGTCCCCATCTGTGTCCTGCTGTGTCCCCCGCTGTTTCCCCCGCTGTGTCCCGCTGTGTCCCCTGCTGTGTCCCGCTGTGTCCACTGCTGTGTCCCCGCTGTGTCCCGCTTTTTCCCCCGCTGTGTCCTGCTGTGTCCTCACTGTGTCCCCCTTTGTGTCCCGCTGTGTCCTCGCTGTGTCCCCCGCTGTGTCCAGCTCTATCCCACGCTGTGTCCTGCTGTGTCCCGCTGTATCCCGCTGTGTCCCTGCTGTAACCCTCAGTGTCCCGGTGTGTCCCCGCTGTGTCCCGCTGTGTCCTCGCTGTGTCCCACGCTGTGTTCCGCTGGGTCCTCGCTGTGTCCCCCGATGTGTTCCGTTGTGTCCCCAGCTGTTTACCTCGCTGTGTCCCGCTGTGTCACCGCTGTATCGACCCTGTGTCCCGCTGGGTCTCGCTGTGTCCTCGCTGTATTCCCCACTGTGTCCCACTGTGTACCCCTCTGTTTCCCCCTCTGTGTCCCGCTGTGTCTCCTGCTGTGTCCCACTGTGTCCCGCTGTGTACCCCGCTGTGCCCAGCTGTGTCCTCGCTGTGTCCCCCGCTGTCTCCTGCTCTGCCCCACACTGTGTCCCGCTGTGTACCCCTCTGTGTCCCCCTCTGTGTCCCGCTGTGTCTCCTGCTGTGTCTCGCTGTGTCCCGCTATGTTCCCGCAGTGTCCCTGCTGTGTCATGCTGTGTCCCACTGTGTCTCGTGGTGTCACAGGTTTTCCACCGCTGTGTCCCCCGGTGAGTCCCCGCTGCGTCCTGCTTTGTCCCCCACTGGGTCCCGCTGTGTCGACTGCTGTGTCCTCGCTGTGTCCCGCTGTGTTCCGCTGTGTCCTCGCTGTGTCCCACGCTGAGTTCCGCTTTGTCCTCGCTGTGTCCCCCGATGTGTCCCATTGTGTCCAGAGCTGTGTACCCCGCTATGTCCCGCTGTGTCCCCGCTCTATTGACGCTGGGTCCTGCTGGGTCCCTCTGTGTCCCGCTGTGTCTCCTGCTGTGTCTCGCTGTGTCCCACTATGTTCCCGCAGTGTCCCTGCTGTGTCACGCTGTGTCCCACTGTGTCCCGTGGTGTCACAGGTTTTCCTCCGCTGTGTCCCCCGGTCAGTCCCCGCTGTGTCCTGCTTTGTCCCCCACTGGGTCCCGCTGTGTCTACTGCTGTGTCCCCGCTGTGTCCCGCTGTGTCCCGCTGTGTCCTCGCTGTGTCCCACGCTGAGTTCCGCTGTGTCCTCGCTGTGTCCCCCGATGTATCCCGTTGTGTCCAGAGCTGTGTACCCCGCTGTGTCCCGCTTTGTCCCTGCTGTATTGACGCTGTGTCCCGCTGTGTCCCGCTGTGTCCCCGCTGTGTCCCGCTGTTTCCCCCCTGTGTCCCCAGATGTGTCCCCCTCTGTGTCCCGCTGTGTCCCACGCTGTGTCCCCCGCTGTGTCCTGCTGTGTCCCCTGGTGTGACCCGCTGTGTCCACTGCTGTGTCCCCGCTCTGTCCCGCTTTTTCCCCATCTGTGTCCCGCTGTGTCCTCGCTGTGTCCCCCGATGTGTCCCGTTGTGTCCCCAGCTGTTTACCCCGCTGTGTTCCGCTGTGTCCCCGCTGTATCGACGCTGTGTCCCGGTGGGTCTCGCTGTGTCCTCGCTGTATTCCCCTCTGTGTCCCACTGTGTACCACTCTGTGTCCCCATCTGTGTCCCGCTGTGTCTCCTGCTGTGTCCCGCTGTGTCCCGCTGTGTCCCCCGCTGTATCCCTGCTGTGTCCCTGCCGTATCATGCTGTATCCTGCTGTGTCTCCCGCTGAGTCCCGCTGTGTCCCTGCTGTGTCCCGCTGTGTTCCCCCGTGTCACCCGCTGTGTCCCGCTGTGTCCTCGCTGTTTCCCCGCTATGTCTCGCTGTGTCCCGTCCTGTCCCCGATGTGTCCCGCTGTGTCCCCGCTGAGTCCCGCTGTGTACCCCGCTCTGTCTTCCGCATTGTCCGGCTGTATCCTCCACTGTGTCCCGTTGTGTCACGGTTTATCCACCGCTGTGTCCCCACTGTGGCACTCTGTGTCCCGCTGTGTCCTCCCTCTGTCCCCCACTGTGTCCCTTTGTTTCCCCAGCTGTGTATCCCGCTGTGTCCCGCTTTGTCCCCACTGTATCGAAGCTGTGTCCCGCTGGGTCCCGCTGTGTCCTCGCTGTGTTCCCCGTTGTGTCCCGCTGTGTCCCCACTGTGTCCTGCTGTGTCCCCCGCTGTGTCCCTGCTGTGTCCCTGCTGTGTCCCCACTGTGGCACTCTGTCCCGCTGTGTCCTCCCTCTGTCCCACGCTATGTTCCGCTGTGTCCTCGCTGTGTCCCCTGCTCTGTCCCGTTGTGTCCACAGCTGTGTACCCCGCAGTGTCCCGCTGTGCCCCGCTGTGTCCCGCTGTGTCCCGCTGTGTCCCGCTGTGTCCTCGCTGTGTCCCACGCTGAGTTCCGCTGTGTCCTCGCTGTGTCCCCCGATGTGTCCCGTTGTGTCCCCAGCTGTGTATCCCACTGTGTCCCGCTGTGTCCCCGCTGTATTGACGCTGTGTCCCGCTGGGTCCCGCTGGGTCCCTGCTGTGTCCTGCTGTATACTGCTGTGTCTCCGCTGAGTCCCGCTGTGTCCCCGCTGTGTTCCGCTGTTTCCCCCCTGTGTCCCCTGATGTGTCCCAATCTGTGTCCTGCTGTGTACCCCACTGTGTCCCCCGCTGTGTCCCGCTGTGTTCCCTGCTGTGTCCCGCTGTGTCCACTGCTGTGTCCCCGCTGTGTCCCGCTTTTTCCCCCGCTGTGTCCCGCTGTGTCCTCACTGTGTCCCCCGTTGTGTCCCGCTGTGTCCTCGCTGTGTCCCCCGCTGTGTCCATCTCTGTCCCACGCTGTGTCCCGCTGTGTCCCGCTGTGTCCCTGCTGTGACCCTCAGTGTCCCGGTGTTTCCCCGCTGTGTCCCGCTGTGTCCTCGCTGTGTCCCACCCTGTGTTCCGCTGGGTCCTCGCAGTGTCCCCCGATGTGTCCCGTTGTGTCCCCAGCTGTTTACCCCGCTGTGTCCCGCTCTGTCCCCGCTGTATCGACGCTGTGTCCCGCTGGTTCTCGCTGTGTCCTCGCTGTATTCCCCACTGTGTCCCACTGTGTACCCCTCTGTTTCCCCCTCTGTGTCCCACTGTGTCTCCCGCTGTGTCCCGCTGTGTCCCGCTGTGTACCCCGCTGTGTCCAGCTGTGTCCTTGCTGTGTACCCCTCTGTGTCCCCCTCTGTGTCCCGCTGTGTCTCCTGATGTGTCTCGCTGTGTCCCACTATGTTCCC
>NW_012287909.1:0-1450 GCF_000151885.1 Dipodomys ordii
CCCCCGCTGTGTAACGCTGTGTCCTCTGCTGTGTCCCCACTGAGTCCACTTTTTCCGTGCTGTGTCCCGTTGTGTCCTCCTGTGTCCCCCGCTGTGTCCCGCTGTGTCCCCCACTGGGTCCCGCTGTGTCTACTGCTGTGTCCCCGCTGTGTCTCGCTGTGTCCCGCTGTGTCCCGCTGTGTCTTCGCTGTGTCCCACGCTGTGTTCCTCTGTGTCCTCGCTGTGTCCCCCGATGTGTCCCGCTGTGTCCCCAGCTATGTACCCCGCTGTGTTCCCGCTATGTCCCCGCTGTTTCCCGCTGTGTACCCCGCTTTGTTCAGCTTTGTCCCCACTGTGTCTCGCTGTGTCCCATGCTATGTCCCCCACTGTGTTCTGCTGTGTCTACTGCTGTGTCCCTGCTGTGTCCCGCTGTGTCCCGCTGTGTGCCAATGTGTCCTCGCTGTGTCCCACGCTATGTTCCGCTGTGTCCTCACTGTTTCCCCCGATGTGTCCCATTGTGTCCCCAGCTGTGTACCCCGCTGTGTCCCGCTGTGTCCCCGCTGTATCGACGCTGTGTCCCGGTGTGTCCCCGCTGTATCGACGCTATGTCCCACTGTGTCCCCCGCTGTGTCCCGCTGTGTCCCGCTGTGTACTGCTCTGTCCCCCGCTGAGTCCCGCTGTGTCCCCGCTGTGTTCCCCCTGTGTTCCACGCTGTGTCCCGCTGTGTTCCGCTGTGTCCCCCTCTGTGTCCCCCGCTGTGTCCCCTGCTGTGTACCGCTGTGTTCTTGCTGTGTCCAGCACTGGTCCCGCTGTGTCCTCGGTGTGTACCCCGTTGTGTTCAGCTTTGTCCCCAATGTGTCTCGCTATGTCCCACGCTCTTTCCCCCACTGTGTTACGCTATGTCCCACGCTGTGTCCCGCTGTGTCCCCCACTGGGTCCCGCTGTGTCCCCACAGGGTCATCGCTGTATCCCGCTCTCTTCCGTGGTGTCTCGCTATGTCCCCCGCTGTGTCCCCCGCTGAGTCCCCGCTGTGTCCCCGCTGTGTCCCACTGTGGCGTCACTGTGTACCCCGCTGTCTCTGGCTCTGTCCCCTGCTGTGTCTCACGCTTTGTCCCCGCTGTGTAACACTGTGTCCCGCTGTGTCCCGCTGTGTCCTCACTGTGTCCCACGCTGTGTTCCGCTGTGTCCTCACTGTGTCCTCCGAAGTGTCCCTTTGTGTCCCCAGCTGTGTAACCCGCTGTGTCCCGCTGTGACCCCGCTGTATCGACGCTGTGTCCAGCTGTGTCCCGCTGTGTCCTCGCTGTGTTCCCCGCTGCGTACCGCTGTGTACCCCTCTGTGTCCCCCGCTGTGTCCTGCTGTGTCCCCCACTGTGTCCCGCTGTGTCCTACTCTGTCTCCCGCTGTTTTCCTGCTGTGTCCTCGGTGTGTCCCAAAAAATCCTCGCTGTGTCCCGCTCTGACCCACTCTGTCC
>NW_012287910.1:0-3755 GCF_000151885.1 Dipodomys ordii
AGGCTGTGTCCCCGCTGTGTCCCGCTTTTTCCCCCGCTGTGTCCCGCTGTGTCCTCGCTGTGTCCTCCGCTGTGTCCCGCTGTTTCCTGCTCTGTCCCCGATGTGTCCCGCTGTGTCCCCGCTGAATCCCGCTGTGTCTCCAGCTCTGTCTCCCGCTTTGTCCGGCTGTATCCTCCACTGTGTCCCGTTGTGTCCCGCTGAATCCCCCGCTGTGTCCTCGCTGTGTCCCCTGCTGTGTCCCGCTGTGTCCCCGCTGTGTCCACCTCTGTGTCCCGCTGTGTCCCCGCTGTGTCCCCAGCTGTGTTCCGCTGTGTCCCCCTGTGTTCCCCTCTGTGTCCCCCTCTGTGTCCTGCTGTGTCTCCCGCTGTGTCCCGCTATGTTCCCGCAGTGTCACCGCTGTGTCACGCTGTGTCCCACTGTGTCCCGTTGTGTCCCAGGTTTTCCTCCGCTGTGTCCCCCGGTGAGTCCCCGCTGTGTCCCGCTTTGTCCCCCACTGGGTACCGCTGTGTCTAGTGCTGTGTCACCGCTGTGTCCATCTGTGTCCCGCTATGTCCCGCTGTGTCCTTGCTGTGTCCCACACTGTGTTCCACTGTGTCCTTGCTGTGTCCCCCGATGTGTCCCGTTGTGTCCCCTGCTGTGTACCCCGCTGTGTCCCGCTGTGTCCCCGCTGTATTGACGCTGTGTCCCGCTGTGTACCGCTGGGTCCATGCTGTGTCCCCACTGTGTCATTCTGTGTCCCGCAGTGTCCTTGCTCTGTCCCACGCTGTGTTCCGCTGTGTCCTTGCTGTGTCCCCTGCTGTGGCCCGTTGTGTCCCCAGCTGTGTACCCCGCATTGTTCCGCTGTGTCCCCGCTGTATCGAAGCTGTGTCCCGCAGGGTCCCGCTGTGTCCTCGCTGTGTTCCCCGCTGTGTCCCGCTGTGTACCCCTCTGTGTCCCCCGCTGTGTCCCGCTGTATCCTCCGCTGTGACCCGCTGTATCTCGCTGTGTCCCCCGCTGAGTCCCTGCTGTGTCCCCGGTGTGTCCTGCTGTGTCCCGCTATGTCCCCCGCTGACTTCCGCTGTGTACCCCGCTGTGTCAGGCTGTGTCCCCGCTGTGTCCCGCTGTGTCCCCTCTCTGTCCCCTGCTGTCCCCCGCTGTGTCCCCTGCTGTGTCCCGCTGTGTCCCGCTGTGTCCCCCGCTTTGTCCCGCTGTGTCCCTGCAGTGTCCCCGCTCTGTCCCGCTGTGTCACACTGTGTCCCGTGGTGTCCCGCTTTGTCCCCCCCTGTGTCCTCGCTGTGTTTCCCGCTGTGTACCCCTCTGTGTCCCAAGCTGTGTCCCGCTGTGTACCCTGCTGTGTCCAGCTGTGTCCTCGCTGTGTCCCCCACTGTCTCCTGCTTTACCCCACACTGTGTCCAGCTGTGTCCCGCTGTGTCCCCCGCTGTGTCCCGCTGTGTCCCGCTGTGTACCCCGCTGTGACCCACTATGTTTCCGCAGTGTCACCGCTGGGTCACGCTGGGTCCCACTGTGTCCCGTTGTGTCCCAGGTTTTCCCCCGGTGAGTCCCCGCTGTGTCCCGCTTTGTCCCCCACTGGGTCCTGCTGTGTCTACTGCTGTGTCCCCGCTGTGTCCCACTGTGTCCCGCTGTGTCCTCGCTGTGTCCCACGCTGTGTTCCGCTGTGTCCTCGCTGTGTCCCCCGATGTGTCACGTTGTGCCCACAGCTGTGTACCCCGCTGTGTCCCGCTGTGTCCCCACTGTATTGACGCTGTGTCCTGCTGGGTCCCGCTGGGTCCCTGCTGTGTCCTGCTGTATACTGCTGTGTCCCCCGCTGAGTCCCGCTGTGTCCCTGCTGTGTCCCGCTGTTTCCCCCCTGTGTCAACTGATGTGTCCCAATCTGTGTCCCGCTGTGTCCCACGCTGTGTCCCCCGCTGTGTCCCGCTATGTCCCCTGCTGTGACCCGCTGTGTCCACTGCTGTGTCCCGCTTTTTCCCCATCTGTGTCCCGCTGTGTCCTCGCTGTGTCCCCCATTGTGTCCCATTGTGTCCCCAGCTGTTTACGCCGCTGTGTCCCGCTGTGTCCCCACTGTATCGACGCTTTGTCCCGGTGGGTCTCGCTGTGTCCTCGCTGTATTCCCCACTGTGTCCCACTGTGTACCCCTCTGTGTCCCCCTCTGTGTCCCGCTGTGTCCCGCTGTGTCCCCCGCTGTGTCCCTGCTGTGTCCCCGCCGTATCCTGCTGTATACTGCTGTGTCCCCCGCTAAGTCCCGCTGTGTCCCCGCTGTGTCCCGCTGTGTCCCCCCGTATCACCCGCTGTGTCCCTCTTTGTCCCGCTGTGTCCTCGCTGTGTCCCACTTTTTCCCCCGCTGTGTCCTGCTGTGTCCTCGCTGTGTCCCCCGCTGTGTCTCGCTGTGTCCCGTCCTCTCCCCGATGTGTCCCGCTGTGTCCCCGCTGAGTCCTGCTGTGTCCCCCGCTCTGTCTTCTGCTTTGTCCGGCTGTATCCTCCACTGTGTCCCGTTGTGTCCCGCTGTATCCACCGCTGTGTCCCCACTGTGGCACTCTGTGTCCCGCTGTGTCCTCCCTCTGTCCCCCACTGTGTCCCTTTGTTTCCCCAGCTGTGTATCCCGCTGTGTCCCGCTTTGTCCCCGCTGTATCGAAGCTGTGTCCCGCTGGGTCCCACTGTGTCCTCGCTGTGTTCCCCGTTGTGTCCCGCTGTGTCCCCGCTGTGTCCCCGCTGTGTCCTGCTGTGTCCCCCGCTGTGTCCCTGCTGTGTCCCTGCTGTGTCCCCACTGTGGCACTCTGTGTCCCGCTGTGTCCTCCCTCTGTCCCACGCTGTGTTCCGCTGTGTCCTCGCTGTGTCCCCTGCTGTGTCCCGTTGTGTCCCCAGCTGTGTACCCCGCAGTGTCCCGCTGTGTCCCCGCTGTATCGACGCTGTGTCCCGCTGGGTCCCGCTGTGTCCTCGCTGTGTTTCACGCTGTGCCCCGCTGTGTCCCCTCTCTGTCCCCTGCTGTCCCCCGCTGTGTCCCCCGCTGTGTCCCCCGCTTTGTCCTGCTGTGTCCCTGCAGTGTCCCCGCTGTTTCCCGCAGTGTCACACTGTGTCCCGTGGTGTCCCGCTTTGTCCCCCCCTATGTCCTCGCTTTGTTTCCCGCTGTGTCCCTCTGTGTACCCCTCTGTGTACCCCGTTGTGTCCAGCTGTGTCCTCGCTGTGTCCCCCGCTGTCTCCTGCTTTGCCCCACACTGTGTCCCGCTGTGTCCCCGCTGTGTCCCCCGCTGTGTCCCGCTGTGTCCCGCTGTGTACCACGCTGTGTCCCGCTATGTTCCCGCAGTGTCCCCGCTGTGTCATGCTGTGTCCCACTGTGTCCCGTGGTGTCCCAGGTTTTCCCCCGCTGTGTCCCCCGGTGAGTCCCCGCTGTGTACCGCTTTGTCCCCTACTGGGTCCCGCTGTGTCAACTGCTGTGTCCCCGCTGTGTCTTCGCTGTGTCCCACGCTGTGTTCCGCTGTGTCCTCGCTGTGTCCCCCGATGTGTCCCATTGTGTCCCCAGCTGTGTACCCCGCTGTGTCGACTGTGTCCTGCTGTATACTGCTGTGTCCCCGCTTTGTCCCACTGTTTCCCCCCTGTGTCCCCTGATGTGTCCCCCTCTGTGTCCCGCTGTGTCCCCCGCTGTGTCCCCCGCTGTGTCCCGCTGTGTCCCCTGCTGTGTCCCGCTGTGTCAACTGCTCTGTCCCCGCTGTGTCCCGCTTTTTCCCTCGCTGTGTCCCGCTGTGTCCTCGCTGTGTCCCCCA
>NW_012287911.1:0-2588 GCF_000151885.1 Dipodomys ordii
CTGTGTCCCTGCAGTGTCCCCGCTGTGTCCCGCTGTGTCACACTGTGTCCCGTGGTTTCCCGCTTTGTCCCCCGCTGTATCCTCGCTGTGTTCCCCGCTGTGTCCTGATATGTACCCCTCTGTGTCCCCCGCTGTGTCCCGCTGTGTATCCCGCTGTGTACAGCTGTGTCCTCGCTGTGTCCCCCGCTGTCTCCTGCTTTGTCCCACGCTGTGTCCCGCTGTGACCAGCTGTGTCCTCGCTGTGTCCCCCGCTGTGTCCCGCTTTGTCCCCGCTGTGTCCACCGTTGTGTCCCACTGTGTACCCCACTGTGCCCCGCTATGGTCCCGCAGTGTCCCCGCTGTGTCCCACTGTGTCCCATGGTGTCACAGTTTGTCCCCCGCTGTGTCCCCCGGTGAGTCCCTGCTGTGTCCCCCCTGTGTCCCGCTGTGTCCTCCCTGTGTCCCTTGCTGTGTCCCGCTGTGTCCCCCACTGTGTCCCTCTGTGTCTACTGCTGTGTCCTCGCTGTGTCCCGCTGTGTCCCGCTGTGTCCCGCTTTGTCCTCGCTGTGTCCCACGCTGTGTTCCGCTGTCTCCTTGCTCTGTCCCCCGATGTGTACCCTTGTGTCCCCAGCTGTGTACCCCGCTGTGTCCCGCTGTGTCCCCGCTGTATCGACGCTGTGTCCCGCTGGGTCCTGCTGGGTCCTCGCTATGTTCCCCGCTGTGTCCCGCTGTATACCCCTCTGTGTTCCCTCTGTGTCCTGCTGTGTCCCCCGCTGTGTCCCGCTGGGTCCGCTGTGTCCCCCGCTGTGTCCCTGCAGTGTCTCCGCTGTGTCCCGCTGTGTACTGCTGTGTCCCCCGCTGAGTCCCCCTGTGTCCCGCTGTGTCCCCGCTGTATAGACGCTGTGTCCCACTGGGTCCCGCTGTGTCCTCTCTGTGTTCCCCGCTGTGTCCTGCTGTGTACCCTTCTGTGTCCCCATATGAGTCCCGCTGTGTCCCGTTGTGTCCCGCTGTGTCCCCCGCTGTGTCCCTGCTGTGTCCCCGCTGTGTCCTGCTGTGTACTGCTGTGTACCACGTTGAGTCCCGCTGTGTCCCCGCTCTGTCCCGCTATGTCCCCCTGTGTCCCCCGCTGTGTCCCACTGTGTCCGGCTGTGTCCCCCGCTGTGTCCCCAGCTGTTTCCCCTGTGTCCCCCCGCTGTGTAACGCTGTGTCCTCTGCTGTGTCCCCACTGAGTCCCACTTTTTCCCCTGCTGTGTCCCGTTGTGTCCTCCCTGTGTCCCCCGCTGTGTCCCGCTGTGTCCCCCACTGGGTCCCGCTGTGTCTACTGCTGTGTCCCCGCTGTGTCTCGCTGTGTCCCGCTGTGTCCCGCTGTGTCCTCGCTGTGTCCCACGCTGTGTTCCGCTGTGTCCTCGCTGTGTCCCCCGATGTGTCCCGCTATTTCCCAAGCTGTGTACCCCGCTGTGTTCCCGCTGTGTCCCCGCTGTTTCCCGCTGTGTACCCCACTTTGTCCAGCTTTGTCCCCAATGTGTCTCGCTGTGTCCCATGCTCTGTCCCCCACTGTGTTCTGCTGTGTCTACTGCTGTGTCCCTGCTGTGTCCCGCTGTGTCCCGCTGTGTGCCAATGTGTCCTCGCTGTGTCCCACGCTGTGTTCCGCTGTGTGCTCGCTGTTTCCACCGATGTATCCCGTTGTGTCACCAGCTGTGTACCCCGCTGTGTCCCGCTGTGTCCCCGCTTTATCGACGCTGTGTCCCACTGTGTCCCCCGCTGTGTCCCGCTGTGTACTGCTGTGTCCACCGCTGAGTCCCGCTGTGTCCCCCGCTGTGTCCCTGCTGTATCCCTGCTGTGTCCCCGCTGTGTCCCGCTGAGTCCCGCTGCATCTTCGCTGTGTCCCACGCTGTGTTCTGCTGTGTCCTCCGCTGTGTCCAGCTGCTGTGTCCCGTTGTGTCACCAGCTGTGTACCCCACTGTGTCCCGCTGTGTCCCCGCTTTATCGAGGCTGTGTCCTGCTGGGTCCCGCTGTGTCCTCTCTGTGTCCCCCGCTGTGTCCCACTGTGTCCCCCGCTGTGTCCCGCAGTGTCTACTGCTGTGTCCCTGCTGTGTCCCGCTGTGTCCCGCTGTGTCCTTGCTGTGTCCCACGCTGTGTTCCGCTGTGTTCTGCTTTGTCCACCGCTGTGTCCCGCTGTGTCCCGCTGTGTTCCCGCAGTGTCCCCGCTGTGTCCCGCTGTGTCCCATTGTGTCCCGTGGAGTCACAATTTGTCCCCCGCTGTGTCCCCCGGTGAGTCCCCGCTGTGTCCCCGCTGTGTCCGGCTGTGTCCTCCCTGTGCCCCCCGCTGTGTCCCGCTGTGTCCCCCACTGGGTCCCGCTGTGTCTACTGCTGTGTCCCCGCTGTGTCACACTGTGTCCCATTGTGTCCCGCTGTGTCCTCCGCTGTGTGCCTGCTGTGTCCCTGCTGTGTCCGCTCTGTGTCCCGCTGTGTCCTCGCTTTGTCCCACGCTGTGTTCCACTGTGTCCTCGCTGTGTCCCCCGCTGTGTCCCGTTGTGTCCCCGGCTGTGTGCCGCACTGTGTCCCAACTGTATAGACACTGTATCCAGCTGTGTCCCCGCTGTGTCCCG